>NC_134829.1:52988135-53152799 GCF_004210375.1 Tachypleus tridentatus | reverse complement strand
TCTGTACTTCGTTTCAGTTACGTGCTTTAACAGATAGTTCAGATTTCTACTAATATGATTTCTAATAAGATAACAATATTTGTGCCTGAATATCTCATATTATCTGTGATGGTTTGGTGGAACAGAGAGTTCCGAATTTCTTATAATGTAACAATATTTGTTACCTGAATATCTTTATTGTCTGTGATACGGTAGAACAGATAGTCAGATTTTACAAGTAATATAACAATGTTTGTACACTGATATGCTTATATTGTCTAACGATGATTATAACAGATATTCAGATTTCTAATAATACTCACTAGTATTTGTATCTAAATATTCTATATTGTCTGTATTACGGTAGAACAAAAGATAGTTCAGATTTCTAATAATATAACAATGTTGTATCTGAAGTTCTCCCTTAATGTCTGTGATACGGTAGAACAGATGATTAGATTTTTTTTATAATATATACAATGTTGTACCTGAATATCTCATATTGTCTGTTATACGAGTAGAACAGAATAGTTTAGATTTCAAATAATATAACAATGTTGTATTTGAATAGCTTATATTGTCTATGATACGGTAGAACAGAGAAGTTCCAGATTTCTAATAATATAACAATGTTGTACCTGAATATCTCATATTGTCTGTGACACAATAGTAGAACAGAGTAGTTCAGATTTCTAATAATATAACAATGTTGTGCATCTGAATATCTCATATTGTCTGTGATACGGTAGAACAGATAATTCAGATTTCTATAATATAACAATGTTGCATCTGAATATCTCAATTATTGTCTGTATATACGGTAGAACAGATAGTTCAGATTTCTAATAATATAACAATGTGTGCATCTGAATATCTCATATTGTCTGTGATACGGTAGAACAGATAGTTCAGATTTCTAATAATATAACAATGTTGTATCTGAATATCTCATATTGTCTGTGATACGGTAGAACATAGTTCCAGATTTCTAATAATATAACAATGTTGTATCTGAATATCTCCATATTGTCTGTGATACGGTAGAACAGATAGTTCAGATTTCTAATAATATAACAATGTTGCATCTGAATATCTCATATTGTCTGTGATACGGTAGAACAGATAGTTCAGATTTCTAATAATATAACAATGTTGTATCTGAATATCTCATATTGTCTGTGATACGGTAGAACAGATAGTTCAGATTTCTAATAATATAACAATGTTGCATCTGAATATCTCATATTGTCTGTGATACGGTAGAACAGATAGTTCAGATTTCTAATAATATAACAATGTTGTACCTGAATATCTCATATTGTCTGTGATACGGTAGAACAGATAGTTCAGATTTCTAATAATATAACAATGTTGTATCTGAATATCTCATATTGTCTGTGATACGGTAGAACAGATAGTTCAGATTTCTAATAATATAACAATGTTGTATCTGAATATCTCATATTGTCTGTGATACGGTAGAACAGATAGTTCAGATTTCTAATAATATAACAATGTTGTCATCTGAATATCTCATATTGTCTGTGATACGGTAGAACAGATAGTTCAGATTTCTAATAATATAACAATGTTGTATCTGAATATCTTATATTGTCTGTGATACGGTAGAACAGATAGTTCAGATTTCTAATAATATAACAATGTTGTATCTGAATATCTTATATTGTCTGTGATACGGTAGAACTGATAGTTCAGATTTTTTATAATATAACAATGTTGTATCTGAATATCTCATATTGTCTGTGATACGGTAGAACAGATAGTTCAGATTTCTAATAATATAACAATGTTGAACCTGAATATCTCATATTGTCTGTGATACGGTAGAACAGATAATTCAGATTTCTAATAATATAACAATGTTGCATTTGTATATCTTATTATTGTGTGTAATACGGTAGAACAGATAGTTCAGATTTCTAATAATATAACAATGTTGCATCTGAATATCTCATATTGTCTGTGATACGGTAGAACAGATAGTTCAGATTTCTAATAATATAACAATGTTGTATTTGAATATCTTATATTGTCTGTGATACGGTAGAACAGATAGTTCAGATTTCTAATAATATAACAATGTTGTATCTGAATATCTCATATTGTCTGTGATACGGTAGAACAGATAGTTCAGATTTCTAATAATATAACAATGTTGCATCTGAATATCTCATATTGTCTGTGATACGGTAGAACAGATAGTTCAGATTTCTAATAATATAACAATGTTGCATCTGAATATCTCATATTGTCTGTGATACGGTAGAACAGATAGTTCAGATTTCTAATAATATAACAATGTTGTATCTGAATATCTCATATTGTCTGTGTTACGGTAGAACAGATAGTTCAGATTTCTAATAATATAACAATGTTGTAACAATCTGAATATCTCATATTGTCTGTGATACGGTAGAACAGATAGTTCAGATTTCTAATAATATAACAATGTTGTATCTGAATATCTCATATTGTCTGTGATACGGTAGAACAGATAGTTCAGATTTCTAATAATATAACAATGTTGTATCTGAATATCTCATATTGTCTGTGATACGGTAGAACAGATAGTTCAGATTTCTAATAATATAACAATGTTGTATCTGAATATCTCATATTGTCTGTGATACGGTAGAACAGATAGTTCAGATTTCTAATAATATAACAATGTTGTATCTGAATATCTTATATTGTCTGTGATACGGTAGAACAGATAGTTCAGATTTCTAATAATATAACAATGTTGTATCTGAATATCTCATATTGTCTGTGATACGGTAGAACAGATAGTTCAGATTTCTAATAATATAACAATGTTGTATCTGAATATCTCATATTGTCTGTGATACGGTAGAACAGATAGTTCAGATTTCTAATAATATAACAATGTTGTATCTGAATATCTCATATTGTCTGTGATACGGTAGAACAGATAGTTCAGATTTCTAATAATATAACAATGTTGTATCTGAATATCTCATATTGTCTGTGATACGGTAGAACAGATAGTTCAGATTTCTAATAATATAACAATGTTGCATCTGAATATCTCATATTGTCTGTGATACGGTAGAACAGATAGTTCAGATTTCTAATAATATAACAATGTTGTATCTGAATATCTCATATTGTCTGTGATACGGTAGAACAGATAGTTCAGATTTCTAATAATATAACAATGTTGCATCTGAATATCTCATATTGTCTGTGATACGGTAGAACAGATAGTTCAGATTTCTAATAATATAACAATGTTGCATCTGAATATCTCATATTGTCTGTGATACGGTAGAACAGATAGTTCAGATTTCTAATAATATAACAATGTTGTATCTGAATATCTCATATTGTCTGTGATACGGTAGAACAGATAGTTCAGATTTCTAATAATATAACAATGTTGTATCTGAATATCTCATATTGTCTGTGATACGGTAGAACAGATAGTTCAGATTTCTAATAATATAACAATGTTGTATCTGAATATCTCATATTGTCTGTGATACGGTAGAACAGATAGTTCAGATTTCTAATAATATAACAATGTTGTATCTGAATATCTCATATTGTCTGTGATACGGTAGAACAGATAGTTCAGATTTCTAATAATATAACAATGTTGTATCTGAATATCTTATATTGTCTGTGATACGGTAGAACAGATAGTTCAGATTTCTAATAATATAACAATGTTGTATCTGAATATCTCATATTGTCTGTGATACGGTAGAACAGATAGTTCAGATTTCTAATAATATAACAATGTTGCATCTGAATATCTCATATTGTCTGTGATACGGTAGAACAGATAGTTCAGATTTCTAATAATATAACAATGTTGCATCTGAATATCTCATATTGTCTGTGATACGGTAGAACAGATAGTTCAGATTTCTAATAATATAACAATGTTGCATCTGAATATCTCATATTGTCTGTGATACGGTAGAACAGATAGTTCAGATTTCTAATAATATAACAATGTTGTATCTGAATATCTCATATTGTCTGTGATACGGTAGAACAGATAGTTCAGATTTCTAATAATATAACAATGTTGCATCTGAATATCTCATATTGTCTGTGATACGGTAGAACAGATAGTTCAGATTTCTAATAATATAACAATGTTGCATCTGAATATCTCATATTGTCTGTGATACGGTAGAACAGATAGTTCAGATTTCTAATAATATAACAATGTTGCATCTGAATATCTCATATTGTCTGTGATACGGTAGAACAGATAGTTCAGATTTCTAATAATATAACAATGTTGCATCTGAATATCTCATATTGTCTGTGATACGGTAGAACAGATAGTTCAGATTTCTAATAATATAACAATGTTGTATCTGAATATCTCATATTGTCTGTGATACGGTAGAACAGATAGTTCAGATTTCTAATAATATAACAATGTTGTATCTGAATATCTCATATTGTCTGTGATACGGTAGAACAGATAGTTCAGATTTCTAATAATATAACAATGTTGCATCTGAATATCTCATATTGTCTGTGATACGGTAGAACAGATAGTTCAGATTTCTAATAATATAACAATGTTGCATCTGAATATCTCATATTGTCTGTGATACGGTAGAACAGATAGTTCAGATTTCTAATAATATAACAATGTTGCATCTCAATATCTTATATTGTCTGTGATACGGTAGAACAGATAGTTCAGATTTCTAATAATATAACAATGTTGTATCTGAATATCTCATATTGTCTGTGATACGGTAGAACAGATAGTTCAGATTTCTAATAATATAACAATGTTGCATCTGAATATCTCATATTGTCTGTGATACGGTAGAACAGATAGTTCAGATTTCTAATAATATAACAATGTTGCATCTGAATATCTCATATTGTCTGTGATACGGTAGAACAGATAGTTCAGATTTCTAATAATATAACAATGTTGTATCTGAATATCTCATATTGTCTGTGATACGGTAGAACAGATAGTTCAGATTTCTAATAATATATAACAATGTTGTATCTGAATATCTTATATTGTCTGTGATACGGTAGAACAGATAGTTCAGATTTCTAATAATATAACAATGTTGTATCTGAATATCTCATATTGTCTGTGATACGGTAGAACAGATAGTTCAGATTTCTAATAATATAACAATGTTGCATCTGAATATCTCATATTGTCTGTGATACGGTAGAACAGATAGTTCAGATTTCTAATAATATAACAATGTTGCATCTGAATATCTCATATTGTCTGTGATACGGTAGAACAGATAGTTCAGATTTCTAATAATATAACAATGTTGCATCTGAATATCTCATATTGTCTGTGATACGGTAGAACAGATAGTTCAGATTTCTAATAATATAACAATGTTGTATCTGAATATCTCATATTGTCTGTGATACGGTAGAACAGATAGTTCAGATTTCTAATAATATAACAATGTTGCATCTGAATATCTCATATTGTCTGTGATACGGTAGAACAGATAGTTCAGATTTCTAATAATATAACAATGTTGTATCTGAATATCTCATATTGTCTGTGATACGGTAGAACAGATAGTTCAGATTTCTAATAATATAACAATGTTGCATCTGAATATCTCATATTGTCTGTGATACGGTAGAACAGATAGTTCAGATTTCTAATAATATAACAATGTTGTATCTGAATATCTCATATTGTCTGTGATACGGTAGAACAGATAGTTCAGATTTCTAATAATATAACAATGTTGCATCTGAATATCTTATATTGTCTGTGATACGGTAGAACAGATAGTTCAGATTTCTAATAATATAACAATGTTGTATCTGAATATCTCATATTGTCTGTGATACGGTAGAACAGATAGTTCAGATTTCTAATAATATAACAATGTTGCATCTGAATATCTCATATTGTCTGTGATACGGTAGAACAGATAGTTCAGATTTCTAATAATATAACAATGTTGCATCTGAATATCTCATATTGTCTGTGATACGGTAGAACAGATAGTTCAGATTTCTAATAATATAACAATGTTGCATCTGAATATCTCATATTGTCTGTGATACGGTAGAACAGATAGTTCAGATTTCTAATAATATAACAATGTTGTATCTGAATATCTCATATTGTCTGTGATACGGTAGAACAGATAGTTCAGATTTCTAATAATATAACAATGTTGCATCTGAATATCTCATATTGTCTGTGATACGGTAGAACAGATAGTTCAGATTTCTAATAATATAACAATGTTGCATCTGAATATCTCATATTGTCTGTGATACGGTAGAACAGATAGTTCAGATTTCTAATAATATAACAATGTTGTATCTGAATATCTCATATTGTCTGTGATACGGTAGAACAGATAGTTCAGATTTCTAATAATATAACAATGTTGCATCTGAATATCTCATATTGTCTGTGATACGGTAGAACAGATAGTTCAGATTTCTAATAATATAACAATGTTGTATCTGAATATCTCATATTGTCTGTGATACGGTAGAACAGATAGTTCAGATTTCTAATAATATAACAATGTTGCATCTGAATATCTCATATTGTCTGTGATACGGTAGAACAGATAGTTCAGATTTCTAATAATATAACAATGTTGTATCTGAATATCTCATATTGTCTGTGATACGGTAGAACAGATAGTTCAGATTTCTAATAATATAACAATGTTGTATCTGAATATCTCATATTGTCTGTGATACGGTAGAACAGATAGTTCAGATTTCTAATAATATAACAATGTTGCATCTGAATATCTCATATTGTCTGTGATACGGTAGAACAGATAGTTCAGATTTCTAATAATATAACAATGTTGCATCTGAATATCTCATATTGTCTGTGATACGGTAGAACAGATAGTTCAGATTTCTAATAATATAACAATGTTGTATCTGAATATCTCATATTGTCTGTGATACGGTAGAACAGATAGTTCAGATTTCTAATAATATAACAATGTTGTATCTGAATATCTCATATTGTCTGTGATACGGTAGAACAGATAGTTCAGATTTCTAATAATATAACAATGTTGCATCTGAATATCTCATATTGTCTGTGATACGGTAGAACAGATAGTTCAGATTTCTAATAATATAACAATGTTGCATCTGAATATCTCATATTGTCTGTGATACGGTAGAACAGATAGTTCAGATTTCTAATAATATAACAATGTTGTATCTGAATATCTCATATTGTCTGTGATACGGTAGAACAGATAGTTCAGATTTCTAATAATATAACAATGTTAATATCTGAATATCTCATATTGTCTGTGATACGGTAGAACAGATAGTTCAGATTTCTAATAATATAACAATGTTGTATCTGAATATCTCATATTGTCTGTGATACGGTAGAACAGATAGTTCAGATTTCTAATAATATAACAATGTTGCATCTGAATATCTATATTGTCTGTGATACGGTAGAACAGATAGTTCAGATTTCTAATAATATAACAATGTTGCATCTGAATATCTTATATTGTCTGTGATACGGTAGAACAGATAGTTCAGATTTCTAATAATATAACAATGTTGTATCTGAATATCTCATATTGTCTGTGATACGGTAGAACAGATAGTTCAGATTTCTAATAATATAACAATGTTGTATCTGAATATCTCATATTGTCTGTGATACGGTAGAACAGATAGTTCAGATTTCTAATAATATAACAATGTTGCATCTGAATATCTCATATTGTCTGTGATACGGTAGAACAGATAGTTCAGATTTCTAATAATATAACAATGTTGCATCTGAATATCTCATATTGTCTGTGATACGGTAGAACAGATAGTTCAGATTTCTAATAATATAACAATGTTGTATCTGAATATCTCATATTGTCTGTGATACGGTAGAACAGATAGTTCAGATTTCTAATAATATAACAATGTTGTATCTGAATATCTCATATTGTCTGTGATACGGTAGAACAGATAGTTCAGATTTCTAATAATATAACAATGTTGCATCTGAATATCTCATATTGTCTGTGATACGGTAGAACAGATAGTTCAGATTTCTAATAATATAACAATGTTGCATCTGAATATCTCATATTGTCTGTGATACGGTAGAACAGATAGTTCAGATTTCTAATAATATAACAATGTTGCATCTGAATATCTCATATTGTCTGTGATACGGTAGAACAGATAGTTCAGATTTCTAATAATATAACAATGTTGTATCTGAATATCTCATATTGTCTGTGATACGGTAGAACAGATAGTTCAGATTTCTAATAATATAACAATGTTGTATCTGAATATCTCATATTGTCTGTGATACGGTAGAACAGATAGTTCAGATTTCTAATAATATAACAATGTTGTATCTGAATATCTCATATTGTCTGTGATACGGTAGAACAGATAGTTCAGATTTCTAATAATATAACAATGTTGTATCTGAATATCTCATATTGTCTGTGATACGGTAGAACAGATAGTTCAGATTTCTAATAATATAACAATGTTGCATCTGAATATCTCATATTGTCTGTGATACGGTAGAACAGATAGTTCAGATTTCTAATAATATAACAATGTTGTATCTGAATATCTCATATTGTCTGTGATACGGTAGAACAGATAGTTCAGATTTCTAATAATATAACAATGTTGTATCTGAATATCTCATATTGTCTGTGATACGGTAGAACAGATAGTTCAGATTTCTAATAATATAACAATGTTGCATCTGAATATCTCATATTGTCTGTGATACGGTAGAACAGATAGTTCAGATTTCTAATAATATAACAATGTTGCATCTGAATATCTCATATTGTCTGTGATACGGTAGAACAGATAGTTCAGATTTCTAATAATATAACAATGTTGTATCTGAATATCTCATATTGTCTGTGATACGGTAGAACAGATAGTTCAGATTTCTAATAATATAACAATGTTGCATCTGAATATCTCATATTGTCTGTGATACGGTAGAACAGATAGTTCAGATTTCTAATAATATAACAATGTTGCATCTGAATATCTCATATTGTCTGTGATACGGTAGAACAGATAGTTCAGATTTCTAATAATATAACAATGTTGCATCTGAATATCTCATATTGTCTGTGATACGGTAGAACAGATAGTTCAGATTTCTAATAATATAACAATGTTGCATCTGAATATCTCATATTGTCTGTGATACGGTAGAACAGATAGTTCAGATTTCTAATAATATAACAATGTTGTATCTGAATATCTCATATTGTCTGTGATACGGTAGAACAGATAGTTCAGATTTCTAATAATATAACAATGTTGTATCTGAATATCTCATATTGTCTGTGATACGGTAGAACAGATAGTTCAGATTTCTAATAATATAACAATGTTGTATCTGAATATCTCATATTGTCTGTGATACGGTAGAACAGATAGTTCAGATTTCTAATAATATAACAATGTTGCATCTGAATATCTTATATTGTCTGTGATACGGTAGAACAGATAGTTCAGATTTCTAATAATATAACAATGTTGCATCTGAATATCTCATATTGTCTGTGATACGGTAGAACAGATAGTTCAGATTTCTAATAATATAACAATGTTGTATCTGAATATCTCATATTGTCTGTGATACGGTAGAACAGATAGTTCAGATTTCTAATAATATAACAATGTTGCATCTGAATATCTCATATTGTCTGTGATACGGTAGAACAGATAGTTCAGATTTCTAATAATATAACAAACAGATAGTTCAGATTTCTAATAATATAACAATGTTGCATCTGAATATCTCATATTGTCTGTGATACGGTAGAACAGATAGTTCAGATTTCTAATAATATAACAATGTTGTATCTGAATATCTCATATTGTCTGTGATACGGTAGAACAGATAGTTCAGATTTCTAATAATATAACAATGTTGCATCTGAATATCTCATATTGTCTGTGATACGGTAGAACAGATAGTTCAGATTTCTAATAATATAACAATGTTGCATCTGAATATCTCATATTGTCTGTGATACGGTAGAACAGATAGTTCAGATTTCTAATAATATAACAATGTTGCATCTGAATATCTCATATTGTCTGTGATACGGTAGAACAGATAGTTCAGATTTCTAATAATATAACAATGTTGCATCTGAATATCTCATATTGTCTGTGATACGGTAGAACAGATAGTTCAGATTTCTAATAATATAACAATGTTGCATCTGAATATCTCATATTGTCTGTGATACGGTAGAACAGATAGTTCAGATTTCTAATAATATAACAATGTTGTATCTGAATATCTCATATTGTCTGTGATACGGTAGAACAGATAGTTCAGATTTCTAATAATATAACAATGTTGCATCTGAATATCTCATATTGTCTGTGATACGGTAGAACAGATAGTTCAGATTTCTAATAATATAACAATGTTGTATCTGAATATCTCATATTGTCTGTGATACGGTAGAACAGATAGTTCAGATTTCTAATAATATAACAATGTTGTATCTGAATATCTCATATTGTCTGTGATACGGTAGAACAGATAGTTCAGATTTCTAATAATATAACAATGTTGCATCTGAATATCTCATATTGTCTGTGATACGGTAGAACAGATAGTTCAGATTTCTAATAATATAACAATGTTGCATCTGAATATCTCATATTGTCTGTGATACGGTAGAACAGATAGTTCAGATTTCTAATAATATAACAATGTTGCATCTGAATATCTTATATTGTCTGTGATACGGTAGAACAGATAGTTCAGATTTCTAATAATATAACAATGTTGCATCTGAATATCTCATATTGTCTGTGATACGGTAGAACAGATAGTTCAGATTTCTAATAATATAACAATGTTGTATCTGAATATCTCATATTGTCTGTGATACGGTAGAACAGATAGTTCAGATTTCTAATAATATAACAATGTTGTATCTGAATATCTCATATTGTCTGTGATACGGTAGAACAGATAGTTCAGATTTCTAATAATATAACAATGTTGCATCTGAATATCTCATATTGTCTGTGATACGGTAGAACAGATAGTTCAGATTTCTAATAATATAACAATGTTGCGGTAGAACAGATAGTTCAGATTTCTAATAATATAACAATGTTGCATCTGAATATCTCATATTGTCTGTGATACGGTAGAACAGATAGTTCAGATTTCTAATAATATAACAATGTTGTATCTGAATATCTCATATTGTCTGTGATACGGTAGAACAGATAGTTCAGATTTCTAATAATATAACAATGTTGTATCTGAATATCTCATATTGTCTGTGATACGGTAGAACAGATAGTTCAGATTTCTAATAATATAACAATGTTGCATCTGAATATCTCATATTGTCTGTGATACGGTAGAACAGATAGTTCAGATTTCTAATAATATAACAATGTTGCATCTGAATATCTCATATTGTCTGTGATACGGTAGAACAGATAGTTCAGATTTCTAATAATATAACAATGTTGTATCTGAATATCTCATATTGTCTGTGATACGGTAGAACAGATAGTTCAGATTTCTAATAATATAACAATGTTGTATCTGAATATCTCATATTGTCTGTGATACGGTAGAACAGATAGTTCAGATTTCTAATAATATAACAATGTTGCATCTGAATATCTCATATTGTCTGTGATACGGTAGAACAGATAGTTCAGATTTCTAATAATATAACAATGTTGTATCTGAATATCTCATATTGTCTGTGATACGGTAGAACAGATAGTTCAGATTTCTAATAATATAACAATGTTGCATCTGAATATCTCATATTGTCTGTGATACGGTAGAACAGATAGTTCAGATTTCTAATAATATAACAATGTTGCATCTGAATATCTCATATTGTCTGTGATACGGTAGAACAGATAGTTCAGATTTCTAATAATATAACAATGTTGTATCTGAATATCTCATATTGTCTGTGATACGGTAGAACAGATAGTTCAGATTTCTAATAATATAACAATGTTGTATCTGAATATCTCATATTGTCTGTGATACGGTAGAACAGATAGTTCAGATTTCTAATAATATAACAATGTTGCATCTGAATATCTCATATTGTCTGTGATACGGTAGAACAGATAGTTCAGATTTCTAATAATATAACAATGTTGCATCTGAATATCTCATATTGTCTGTGATACGGTAGAACAGATAGTTCAGATTTCTAATAATATAACAATGTTGTATCTGAATATCTCATATTGTCTGTGATACGGTAGAACAGATAGTTCAGATTTCTAATAATATAACAATGTTGTATCTGAATATCTCATATTGTCTGTGATACGGTAGAACAGATAGTTCAGATTTCTAATAATATAACAATGTTTGCATCTGAATATCTCATATTGTCTGTGATACGGTAGAACAGATAGTTCAGATTTCTAATAATATAACAATGTTGCATCTGAATATCTCATATTGTCTGTGATACGGTAGAACAGATAGTTCAGATTTCTAATAATATAACAATGTTGTATCTGAATATCTCATATTGTCTGTGATACGGTAGAACAGATAGTTCAGATTTCTAATAATATAACAATGTTGCATCTGAATATCTCATATTGTCTGTGATACGGTAGAACAGATAGTTCAGATTTCTAATAATATAACAATGTTGTATCTGAATATCTAATAATATAACAATGTTGCATCTGAATATCTCATATTGTCTGTGATACGGTAGAACAGATAGTTCAGATTTCTAATAATATAACAATGTTGTATCTGAATATCTCATATTGTCTGTGATACGGTAGAACAGATAGTTCAGATTTCTAATAATATAACAATGTTGCATCTGAATATCTCATATTGTCTGTGATACGGTAGAACAGATAGTTCAGATTTCTAATAATATAACAATGTTGCATCTGAATATCTCATATTGTCTGTGATACGGTAGAACAGATAGTTCAGATTTCTAATAATATAACAATGTTGAATATCTCATATCTGAATATCTCATATTGTCTGTGATACGGTAGAACAGATAGTTCAGATTTCTAATAATATAACAATGTTGTATCTGAATATCTCATATTGTCTGTGATACGGTAGAACAGATAGTTCAGATTTCTAATAATATAACAATGTTGCATCTGAATATCTCATATTGTCTGTGATACGGTAGAACAGATAGTTCAGATTTCTAATAATATAACAATGTTGTATCTGAATATCTCATATTGTCTGTGATACGGTAGAACAGATAGTTCAGATTTCTAATAATATAACAATGTTGTATCTGAATATCTCATATTGTCTGTGATACGGTAGAACAGATAGTTCAGATTTCTAATAATATAACAATGTTGTATCTGAATATCTCATATTGTCTGTGATACGGTAGAACAGATAGTTCAGATTTCTAATAATATAACAATGTTGCATCTGAATATCTCATATTGTCTGTGATACGGTAGAACAGATAGTTCAGATTTCTAATAATATAACAATGTTGCATCTGAATATCTCATATTGTCTGTGATACGGTAGAACAGATAGTTCAGATTTCTAATAATATAACAATGTTGTATCTGAATATCTCATATTGTCTGTGATACGGTAGAACAGATAGTTCAGATTTCTAATAATATAACAATGTTGCATCTGAATATCTCATATTGTCTGTGATACGGTAGAACAGATAGTTCAGATTTCTAATAATATAACAATGTTGTATCTGAATATCTCATATTGTCTGTGATACGGTAGAACAGATAGTTCAGATTTCTAATAATATAACAATGTTGTATCTGAATATCTTATATTGTCTGTGATACGGTAGAACAGATAGTTCAGATTTCTAATAATATAACAATGTTGCATCTGAATATCTCATATTGTCTGTGATACGGTAGAACAGATAGTTCAGATTTCTAATAATATAACAATGTTGCATCTGAATATCTCATATTGTCTGTGATACGGTAGAACAGATAGTTCAGATTTCTAATAATATAACAATGTTGTATCTGAATATCTCATATTGTCTGTGATACGGTAGAACAGATAGTTCAGATTTCTAATAATATAACAATGTTGTATCTGAATATCTGAATATCTAGAACATATTGTCTGTGATACGGTAGAACAGATAGTTCAGATTTCTAATAATATAACAATGTTGCATCTGAATATCTCATATTGTCTGTGATACGGTAGAACAGATAGTTCAGATTTCTAATAATATAACAATGTTGTATCTGAATATCTCATATTGTCTGTGATACGGTAGAACAGATAGTTCAGATTTCTAATAATATAACAATGTTGCATCTACGGTAGAACAATATCTTATATTGTCTGTGATACGGTAGAACAGATAGTTCAGATTTCTAATAATATAACAATGTTGCATCTGAATATCTCATATTGTCTGTGATACGGTAGAACAGATAGTTCAGATTTCTAATAATATAACAATGTTGTATCTGAATATCTCATATTGTCTGTGATACGGTAGAACAGATAGTTCAGATTTCTAATAATATAACAATGTTGCATCTGAATATCTCATATTGTCTGTGATACGGTAGAACAGATAGTTCAGATTTCTAATAATATAACAATGTTGCATCTGAATATCTCATATTGTCTGTGATACGGTAGAACAGATAGTTCAGATTTCTAATAATATAACAATGTTGTATCTGAATATCTCATATTGTCTGTGATACGGTAGAACAGATAGTTCAGATTTCTAATAATATAACAATATGAATACATAATGTGATACGGTAGAACAGATAGTTCAGATTTCTAATAATATAACAAATCTGAATCTCATATTGTCTGTGATACGGTAGAACAGATAGTTCAGATTTCTAATAATATAACAATGTTGTATCTGAATATCTCATATTGTCTGTGATACGGTAGAACAGATAGTTCAGATTTCTAATAATATAACAATGTTGAATATCTCATATTGTCTGATTTCTAATAATATAACAATATCTCTCATATTGTCTGTGATACGGTAGAACAGATAGTTCAGATTTCTAATAATATAACAATGTTGCATCTGAATATCTCATATTGTCTGTGATACGGTAGAACAGATAGTTCAGATTTCTAATAATATAACAATGTTGTATCTGAATATCTCATATTGTCTGTGATACGGTAGAACAGATAGTTCAGATTTCTAATAATATAACAATGTTGCATCTGAATATCTCATATTGTCTGTGATACGGTAGAACAGATAGTTCAGATTTCTAATAATATAACAATGTTGTATCTGAATATCTCATATTGTCTGTGATACGGTAGAACAGATAGTTCAGATTTCTAATAATATAACAATGTTGTATCTGAATATCTCATATTGTCTGTGATACGGTAGAACAGATAGTTCAGATTTCTAATAATATAACAATGTTGCATCTGAATATCTCATATTGTCTGTGATACGGTAGAACAGATAGTTCAGATTTCTAATAATATAACAATGTTGTATCTGAATATCTCATATTGTCTGTGATACGGTAGAACAGATAGTTCAGATTTCTAATAATATAACAATGTTGTATCTGAATATCTTATATTGTCTGTGATACGGTAGAACAGATAGTTCAGATTTCTAATAATATAACAATGTTGTATCTGAATATCTCATATTGTCTGTGATACGGTAGAACAGATAGTTCAGATTTCTAATAATATAACAATGTTGTATCTGAATATCTCATATTGTCTGTGATACGGTAGAACAGATAGTTCAGATTTCTAATAATATAACAATGTTGCATCTGAATATCTTATATTGTCTGTGATACGGTAGAACAGATAGTTCAGATTTCTAATAATATAACAATGTTGCATCTGAATATCTCATATTGTCTGTGATACGGTAGAACCGATAGTTCAGATTTCTAATAATATAACAACGTTGTATCTGAATATTTTATATTGTCTGTGATACGGTAGAACAGATAGTTCAGATTTCTAATAATATAACAATGTTGCATCTGAATATCTCATATTGTCTGTGATACGGTAGAACAGATAGTTCAGATTTCTAATAATATAACAATGTTGTATCTGAATATCTCATATTGTCTGTGATACGGTAGAACAGATAGTTCAGATTTCTAATAATATAACAATGTTGCATCTGAATATCTCATATTGTCTGTGATACGGTAGAACAGATAGTTCAGATTTCTAATAATATAACAATGTTGCATCTGAATATCTCATATTGTCTGTGATACGGTAGAACAGATAGTTCAGATTTCTAATAATATAACAATGTTGTATCTGAATATCTCATATTGTCTGTGATACGGTAGAACAGATAGTTCAGATTTCTAATAATATAACAATGTTGCATCTGAATATCTCATATTGTCTGTGATACGGTAGAACAGATAGTTCAGATTTCTAATAATATAACAATGTTGCATCTGAATATCTCATATTGTCTGTGATACGGTAGAACAGATAGTTCAGATTTCTAATAATATAACAATGTTGTATCTGAATATCTCATATTGTCTGTGATACGGTAGAACAGATAGTTCAGATTTCTAATAATATAACAATGTTGTATCTGAATATCTCATATTGTCTGTGATACGGTAGAACAGATAGTTCAGATTTCTAATAATATAACAATGTTGCATCTGAATATCTCATATTGTCTGTGATACGGTAGAACAGATAGTTCAGATTTCTAATAATATAACAATGTTGCATCTGAATATCTCATATTGTCTGTGATACGGTAGAACAGATAGTTCAGATTTCTAATAATATAACAATGTTGCATCTGAATATCTCATATTGTCTGTGATACGGTAGAACAGATAGTTCAGATTTCTAATAATATAACAATGTTGCATCTGAATATCTCATATTGTCTGTGATACGGTAGAACAGATAGTTCAGATTTCTAATAATATAACAATGTTGCATCTGAATATCTCATATTGTCTGTGATACGGTAGAACAGATAGTTCAGATTTCTAATAATATAACAATGTTGCATCTGAATATCTCATATTGTCTGTGATACGGTAGAACAGATAGTTCAGATTTCTAATAATATAACAATGTTGCATCTGAATATCTCATATTGTCTGTGATACGGTAGAACAGATAGTTCAGATTTCTAATAATATAACAATGTTGTATCTGAATATCTCATATTGTCTGTGATACGGTAGAACAGATAGTTCAGATTTCTAATAATATAACAATGTTGCATCTGAATATCTCATATTGTCTGTGATACGGTAGAACAGATAGTTCAGATTTCTAATAATATAACAATGTTGCATCTGAATATCTCATATTGTCTGTGATACGGTAGAACAGATAGTTCAGATTTCTAATAATATAACAATGTTGTATCTGAATATCTCATATTGTCTGTGATACGGTAGAACAGATAGTTCAGATTTCTAATAATATAACAATGTTGTATCTGAATATCTCATATTGTCTGTGATACGGTAGAACAGATAGTTCAGATTTCTAATAATATAACAATGTTGATATAGAACTGAATATCTCATATTGTCTGTGATACGGTAGAACAGATAGTTCAGATTTCTAATAATATAACAATGTTGTATCTGAATATCTCATATTGTCTGTGATACGGTAGAACAGATAGTTCAGATTTCTAATAATATAACAATGTTGTATCTGAATATCTTATATTGTCTGTGATACGGTAGAACAGATAGTTCAGATTTCTAATAATATAACAATGTTGTATCTGAATATCTTATATTGTCTGTGATACGGTAGAACAGATAGTTCAGATTTCTAATATAATATAACAATTGTTGTGATACGGTAGAACAGATAGTTCAGATTTCTAATAAATATGTACCTGAATATCTCATATTGTCTGTGATACGGTAGAACAGATAGTTCAGATTTCTAATAATATAACAATGTTGTATCTGAATATCTCATATTGTCTGTGATACGGTAGAACAGATAGTTCAGATTTCTAATAATATAACAATGTTGCATCTGAATATCTTATATTGTCTGTGATACGGTAGAACAGATAGTTCAGATTTCTAATAATATAACAATGTTGCATCTGAATATCTCATATTGTCTGTGATACGGTAGAACAGATAGTTCAGATTTCTAATAATATAACAATGTTGTATCTGAATATCTCATATTGTCTGTGATACGGTAGAACAGATAGTTCAGATTTCTAATAATATAACAATGTTGCATCTGAATATCTCATATTGTCTGTGATACGGTAGAACAGATAGTTCAGATTTCTAATAATATAACAATGTTGCATCTGAATATCTCATATTGTCTGTGATACGGTAGAACAGATAGTTCAGATTTCTAATAATATAACAATGTTGCATCTGAATATCTCATATTGTCTGTGATACGGTAGAACAGATAGTTCAGATTTCTAATAATATAACAATGTTGTATCTGAATATCTCATATTGTCTGTGATACGGTAGAACAGATAGTTCAGATTTCTAATAATATAACAATGTTGCATCTGAATATCTCATATTGTCTGTGATACGGTAGAACAGATAGTTCAGATTTCTAATAATATAACAATGTTGCATCTGAATATCTCATATTGTCTGTGATACGGTAGAACAGATAGTTCAGATTTCTAATAATATAACAATGTTGTATCTGAATATCTCATATTGTCTGTGATACGGTAGAACAGATAGTTCAGATTTCTAATAATATAACAATGTTGCATCTGAATATCTCATATTGTCTGTGATACGGTAGAACAGATAGTTCAGATTTCTAATAATATAACAATGTTGCATCTGAATATCTCATATTGTCTGTGATACGGTAGAACAGATAGTTCAGATTTCTAATAATATAACAATGTTGTATCTGAATATCTCATATTGTCTGTGATACGGTAGAACAGATAGTTCAGATTTCTAATAATATAACAATGTTGCATCTGAATATCTCATATTGTCTGTGATACGGTAGAACAGATAGTTCAGATTTCTAATAATATAACAATGTTGCATCTGAATATCTCATATTGTCTGTGATACGGTAGAACAGATAGTTCAGATTTCTAATAATATAACAATGTTATATCTGAATATTTTATATTGTCTGTGATACGGTAGAACAGATAGTTCAGATTTCTAATAATATAACAATGTTGCATCTGAATATCTCATATTGTCTGTGATACGGTAGAACAGATAGTTCAGATTTCTAATAATATAACAATGTTGCATCTGAATATCTCATATTGTCTGTGATACGGTAGAACAGATAGTTCAGATTTCTAATAATATAACAATGTTGTATCTGAATATCTCATATTGTCTGTGATACGGTAGAACAGATAGTTCAGATTTCTAATAATATAACAATGTTGCATCTGAATATCTCATATTGTCTGTGATACGGTAGAACAGATAGTTCAGATTTCTAATAATATAACAATGTTGCATCTGAATATCTCATATTGTCTGTGATACGGTAGAACAGATAGTTCAGATTTCTAATAATATAACAATGTTGTATCTGAATATCTCATATTGTCTGTGATACGGTAGAACAGATAGTTCAGATTTCTAATAATATAACAATGTTGCATCTGAATATCTTATATTGTCTGTGATACGGTAGAACAGATAGTTCAGATTTCTAATAATATAACAATGTTGCATCTGAATATCTCATATTGTCTGTGATACGGTAGAACAGATAGTTCAGATTTCTAATAATATAACAATGTTGTACCTGAATATCTCATATTGTCTGTGATACGGTAGAACAGATAGTTCAGATTTCTAATAATATAACAATGTTGCATTTGTATCCCTTATATTGTCTGTGATACGGTAGAACACATAGTTCAGATTTCTAATAATATAACAATGTTGCATCTGAATATCTCATATTGTCTGTGATACGGTAGAACAGATAGTTCAGATTTCTAATAATATAACAATGTTGTATTTGAATATCTTATATTGTCTGTGATACGGTAGAACAGATAGTTCAGATTTCTAATAATATAACAATGTTGTATCTGAATATCTCATATTGTCTGTGATACGGTAGAACAGATAGTTCAGATTTCTAATAATATAACAATGTTGCATCTAAATATCTCATATTGTCTGTGATACGGTAGAACAAATAGTTCAGATTTCTAATAATATAACAATGTTGCATCTGAATATCTCATATTGTCTGTGATACGGTAGAACAGATAGTTCAGATTTCTAATAATATAACAATGTTGTATCTGAATATCTCATATTGTCTGTGATACGGTAGAACAGATAGTTCAGATTTCTAATAATATAACAATGTTGTGCCTGAATATCTCATATTGTCTGTGATACGGTAGAACAGATAGTTCAGATTTCTTATAATATAACAATGTTGTACCTGAATATCTCATATTGTCTGTGATACGGTAGAACAGATAGTCCAGATTTCTAATAATATAACAATGTTGTCTCTGAATATCTTATATTGTCTGTGATACGGTAGAACAAATAGTTCAGATTTCTAATAATATAACAATGATGCATCTGAATATCTCATATTGTCTGTGATACGGTAGAACAGATAGTTCAGATTTCTAATAATATAACAATGTTGCATCTGAATATCTCATATTGTCTGTGATACGGTAGAACAGATAGTTCAGATTTCTAATAATATAACAATGTTGCATCTCAATATCTTATATTGTCTGTGATACGGTAGAACAGATAGTTCAGATTTCTAATAATATAACAATGTTGTATCTGAATATCTCATATTGGTGGTGTTACGGTAGAACAGATAGTTCAGATTTCTAATAATATAACAATGTTGTATCTGAATATCTCATATTGTCTGTGATACGGTAGAACAGATAGTTCAGATTTCTAATAATATAACAATGTTGTGCCTGAATATCTCATATTGTCTGTGATACGGTAGAACAGATAGTTCAGATTTCTAATAAAATAACAATGTTGCAATCTGAATATCTTATATTGTCTGTGATGCGGTAAAACAGATAGTTCAGATTTCTAATAATATAACAACGTTGTATCTGAATATTTTATATTGTCTGTGATACGGTAGAACAGATAGTTCAGATTTCTAATAATATAACAATGTTATATCTGAATATTTTATATTGTCTGTGATACGGTAGGACAGATAGTTCAGATTTCTAATAATATAACAATGTTGCATCTGAATATCTCATATTGTCTGTGATACGGTAGAACTGATAGTTCAGATTTTTAATAATATAACAATGTTGTATTTGAATATCTCATATTGTCTGTGATACGGTAGAACAAATAGTTCAGATTTCTAATAATATAACAATGTTGCATCTGAATATCTCATATTGCCTGTGATACGGTAGAACAGATAGTTCAGAAATCTAATAATATAACAATGTTTTATCTGAATATCTCATATTGTCTGTGATACGGTAGGACAGATAGTTCAGATTTCTAATAATATAACAATGTTGCATCTCAATATCTTATATTGTCTGTGATACGGTAGAACAGATAGTTCAGATTTCTAATAATAAAACAATGTTGCATCTGAATATCGCATATTGTCTGTGATACGGTAGAACAGAGAGTTCAGATTTCTAATAATATAACAATGTTGTACCTGAATATCTCATATTGTCTGTGATACGGTAGAACAGATAGTTCAGATTTCTAATAATATAACAATGTTGTATCTGAATATCTCATATTGTCTGTGATACGGTAGAACAGATAGTTCAGATTTCTAATAATATAACAATGTTGTACCTGAATATCTCATATTGTCTGTGATACGGTAGAACATGTGATACGGTAGAACAGATTTCAGATTTCTAATAATATAACAATGTTGCATCTGAATATCTTATATTGTCTGTGATACGGTAGAACAGATAGTTCAGATTTCTAATAATATAACAATGTTGCATCTGAATATCTTATATTGTCTGTGATACGGTAGAACAGATAGTTCAGATTTCTAATAATATAACAATGTTATATCTGAATATTTTATATTGTCTGTGATACGGTAGAACAGATAGTTCAGATTTCTAATAATATAACAATGTTGCATCTCAATATCTTATATTGTCTGTGATACGGTAGAACAGATAGTTCAGATTTCTAATAATATAACAATGATGCATCTGAATATCTCATATTGTCTATGATACGGTAGAACTGATAGTTCAGACTTCTAATAATATAACAATGTTGTATTTGAATATCTCATATTGTCTGTGATACGGTAGAACAGATAGTTCAGATTTCTAATAATATAACAATGTTGCATCTGAATATCTCATATTGTCTGTGATACGGTAGAACAGATAGTTCAGATTTCTAATAATATAACAATGTTGCATCTGAATATCTCATATTGTCTGTGATACGGTAGAACAGATAGTTCAGATTTCTAATAATATAACAATGTTGTATCTGAATATCTCATATTGTCTGTGATACGGTAGAACAGATAGTTCAGATTTCTAATAATATAACAATGTTGCATCTCAATATCTTATATTGTCTGTGATACGGTAGAACAGATAGTTCAGATTTCTAATAATATAACAATGTTGCATCTGAATATCTCATATTGTCTGTGATACGGTAGAACAGATAGTTCAGATTTCTAATAATATAACAATGTTGTATCTGAATATCTCATATTGTCTGTGATACGGTAGAACAGATAATTCAGATTTCTAATAATATAACAATGTTGCATTTGTATCCCTTATATTGTCTGTGATACGTTAGAAAACATATTTCAGATTTCTAATAATATAACAATGTTGCATCTGAATATCTCATATTGTCTGTGATACGGTAGAACAGATAGTTCAGATTTCTAATAATATAACAATGTTGTATTTGAATATCTTATATTGTCTGTGATACGGTAGAACAGATAGTTCAGATTTCTAATAATATAACAATGTTGTATCTGAATATCTCATATTGTCTGTGATACGGTAGAACAGATAGTTCAGATTTCTAATAATATAACAATGTTGCATCTAAATATCTCATATTGTCTGTGATACGGTAGAACAAATAGCTCAGATTTCTAATAATATAACAATGTTGCATCTGAATATCTCATATTGTCTGTGATACGGTAGAACAGATAGTTCAGATTTCTAATAATATAACAATGTTGTATTTGAATATCTCATATTGTCTGTGATACGGTAGAACAGATAGTTCAGATTTCTAATAATATAACAATGTTGTATCTGAATATCTCATATTGTCTGTGATACGGTAGAACAGATAGTTCAGATTTCTAATAATATAACAATGTTGCATCTGAATATCTTATATTGTCTGTGATACGGTAGAACAGATAGTTAGATTTTTTATAATATAATAATGTTGTACCTGAATATCTCATATTGTCTGTGATACGGTAGAACAGATAGTTCAGATTTCTAATAATATAACAATGTTGTATCTGAATATCTCATATTGTCTGTGATACGGTAGAACAGATAGTTCAGATTTCTAATAATATAACAATGTTGTGCCTGAATATCTCATATTGTCTGTGATACGGTAGAACAGATAGTTCAGATTTCTAATAATATAACAATGTTGTCTCTGAATATCTTATATTGTCTGTGATACGGTAGAACAAATAGTTCAGATTTCTAATAATATAACAATGTTGTATCTGAATATTTTATATTGTCTGTGATACGGTAGAACAGATAGTTCAGATTTCTAATAATATAACAATGTTGTATTTCAATAACTTATATTGTTTGTGATACGGTAGAACAGATAGTTCAGTTTTTTTTATAATATAACAATGTTGTACCTGAATATCTTATATTGTCTGTGATACGGTGGAACAGATAGTTCAGATTTCTAATAATATAACAAAGTTGTACCTGAATATCTCATATTGTGTGTGATATGGTAGAACAGATAATTCATATTTCAAATAATATAACAATTTGCATTTGTATCCCTTATATTGTCTGTAATACGTTAGAAAACATATTTCAGATTTCTAATAATATAACAATGTTGCATCTGAATATCTCATATTGTCTGTGATACGGTAGAACAGATAGTTCAGATTTCTAATAATATAACAATGTTGTATTTGAATAGCTTATATTGTCTGTGATACGGTAGGACAGATAGTTCAGATTTCTAATAATATAACAATGTTGCATCTCAATATCTTATATTGTCTGTGATACGGTAGAACAGATAGTTCAGATTTCTAATAATATAACAATGTTATATCTGAATATTTTATATTGTCTGTGATACGGTAGGACAGATAGTTCAGATTTCTAATAATATAACAATGTTGCATCTCAATATCTTATATTGTCTGTGATACGGTAGAACAGATAGTTCAGATTTCTAATAATATAACAATGTTGCATCTGAATATCTCATATTGTCTGTGATACGGTAGAACTGATAGTTCAGACTTCTAATAATATAACAATGTTGTATTTGAATATCTCATATTAACTGTGATACGGTAGAACAGATAGTTGAGATTTCTAATAATATAACAATGTTATATCTGAATATCTCATATTGTCTGTGATACGGTAGGACAGATAGTTCAGATTTCTAATAATATAACAATGTTGCATCTGAATATCTTATATTGTCTGTGATACGGTAGAACAGATAGTTCAGATTTCTAATAATATAACAATGTTGCATCTGAATATCTCATATTGTCTGTGATACGGTAGAACTGATAGTTCAGATTTCTAATAATATAACAATGTTGTATTTGAATATCTCATATTGTCTGTGATACGGTAGAACAGATAGTTCAGATTTCTAATAATATAACAATGTTGCATCTGAATATCTCATATTGTCTGTGATACGGTAGAACAGATAGTTCAGATTTCTAATAATATAACAATGTTGCATCTGAATATCTCATATTGTCTGTGATACGGTAGAACAGATAGTTCAGATTTCTAATAATATAACAATGTTGTATCTGAATATCTCATATTGTCTGTGATACGGTAGAACAGATAGTTCAGATTTCTAATAATATAACAATGTTGCATCTGAATATCTCATATTGTCTGTGATACGGTAGAACAGATAGTTCAGATTTCTAATAATATAACAATGTTGCATCTGAATATCTCATATTGTCTGTGATACGGTAGAACAGATAGTTCAGATTTCTAATAATATAACAATGTTGTATCTGAATATCTCATATTGTCTGTGATACGGTAGAACAGATAGTTCAGATTTCTAATAATATAACAATGTTGCATCTCAATATCTTATATTGTCTGTGATACGGTAGAACAGATAGTTCAGATTTCTAATAATATAACAATGTTGCATCTGAATATCTCATATTGTCTGTGATACGGTAGAACAGATAGTTCAGATTTCTAATAATATAACAATGTTATATCTGAATATTTTATATTGTCTGTGATACGGTAGGACAGATAGTTCAAATTTCTAATAATATAACAATGTTGCATATTAATATCTTATATTGTCTGTGATACGGTAGAACACATAGTTAGATTTTTTATAATATAATAATGTTGTACCTGAATATCTCATATTGTCTGTGATACCGTAGAACAGATAGTTCCGATTTCTAATAATATAACAATGTTGTATCTGAATATCTCATATTGTCCGTGTTACGGTAGAACAGATAGTTCAGATTTCTAATAATATAACAATGTTGTGCCTGAATATCTCATATTGTCTGTGATACGGTAGAACAGATAGTTCAGATTTCTAATAATATAACAATGTTGTACCTGAATATCTCATATTGTCTGTGATACGGTAGAACAGATAGTTCAGATTTCTAATAATATAACAATGTTGTCTCTGAATATCTTATATTGTCTGTGATACGGTAGAACAGATAGTTCAGATTTCTAATAATATAACAACGTTGTATCTGAATATTTTATATTGTCTGTGATACGGTAGAACAGATAGTTCAGATTTCTAATAATATAACAATGTTGTATTTCAATAACTTATATTGTTTGTGATACGGTAGAACAGATAGTTCAGATTTTTTTATAATATAACAATGTTGTACCTGAATATCTTATATTGTCTGTGATACGGTAGAACAGATAGTTCAGATTTCTAATAATATAACAATGTTGTACCTGAATATCTCATATTGTGTGTGATACGGTAGAACAGATAATTCATATTTCAAATAATATAACAATTTGCATTTGTATCCCTTATATTGTCTGTAATACGTTAGAACACATATTTCAGATTTCTAATAATATAACAATGTTGCATCTGAATATCTCATATTGTCTGTGATACGGTAGAACAGATAGTTCAGATTTCTAATAATATAACAATGTTGTATTTGAATAGCTTATATTGTCTGTGATACGGTAGAACAAATAGTTCAGATTTCTAATAATATAACAATGTTGTATCTGAATATCTCATATTGTCTGTGACACAGTAGAACAGAGAGTTCAGATTTCTAATAATATAACAATGTTGCATCTAAATATCTCATATTGTCTGTGATACGGTAGAACAAATAGCTCAGATTTCTAATAATATAACAATGTTGCATCTGAATATCTCATATTGTCTGTGATACGGTAGAACAGATAGTTCAGATTTCTAATAATATAACAATGTTGTATCTGAATATCTCATATTGTCTGTGTTACGGTAGAACAGATAGTTCAGATTTCTAATAAGATAACAATGTTGTGCCTGAATATCTCATATTATCTGTGATACGGTAGAACAGAGAGTTCAGATTTCTAATAATATAACAATGTTGTCTCTGAATATCTCATATTGTCTGTGATACGGTAGAACAGATAGTTCAGATTTCTAATAATATAACAATGTTGTATCTGAATATCTTATATTGTCTGTGATGCGGTAGAACAAATAGTTCAGATTTCTAATAATATAACAATGATGCATCTGATTATCTCATATTGTCTGTGATACGGTAGAACTAATAGTTCAGACTTCTAATGATATAACAATGTTGTATCTGAATATCTCATATTGTCTGTGATACGGTAGAACAGATAGTTCAGATTTCTAATAATATAACAATGTTGCATCTGAATATCTCATATTGTCTGTGATACGGTAGAACAGATAGTTCAGATTTCTAATAATATTACAATGTTGCATCTGAATATCTCATATTGCCTGTGATACGGTAGAACAGATAGTTCAGATTTCTAATAATATAACAATGTTATATCTGAATATCTCATATTGTCTGTGATACGGTAGGACAGATAGTTCAGATTTCTAATAATAGAACAATGTTGCATCTGAATATCTCATATTGTCTGTGATACGGTAAAACTGATAGTTCAGATTTTTAATAATATAACAATGTTGCATCTGAATATCTTATATTGTCTGTGATACGGTAGAACAGATAGTTCAGATTTCTAATAATATAACAATGTTATATCTGAATATTTTATATTGTCTGTGATACGGTAGGACAGATAGTTCAGATTTCTAATAATATAACAATGTTGCATCTGAATATCTTATATTGTCTGTGATACGGTAGAACAGATAGTTCAGATTTCTAATAATATAACAATGTTGCATCTGAATATCTCATATTGTCTGTGATACGGTAGAACTGATAGTTCAGACTTCTAATAATATAACAATGTTGTATTTGAATATCTCATATTGTCTGTGATACGGTAGAACAGATAGTTCAGATTTCTAATAATATAACAATGTTGCATCTGAATATCTCATATTGTCTGTGATACGGTAGAACAGATAGTTCAGATTTCTAATAATATAACAATGTTGCATCTGAATATCTCATATTGTCTGTGATACGGTAGAACAGATAGTTCAGATTTCTAATAATATAACAATGTTATATCTGAATATCTCATATTGTCTGTGATACGGTAGGACAGATAGTTCAGATTTCTAATAATATAACAATGTTGCATCTCAATATCTTATATTGTCTGTGATACGGTAGAACAGATAGTTCAGATTTCTAATAATATAACAATGTTGCATCTGAATATCTCATATTGTCTGTGATACGGTAGAACAGATAGTTCAGATTTCTAATAATATAACAATGTTGTACCTGAATATCTCATATTGTGTGTGATACGGTAGAACAGATAATTCATATTTCAAATAATATAACAATTTGCATTTGTATCCCTTATATTGTCTGTAATACGTTAGAAAACATATTTCAGATTTCTAATAATATAACAATGTTGCATCTGAATATCTCATATTGTCTGTGATACGGTAGAACAGATAGTTCAGATTTCTAATAATATAACAATGTTGTATTTGAATAGCTTATATTGTCTGTGATACGGTAGAACAAATAGTTCAGATTTCTAATAATATAACAATGTTGTATTTGAATATCTCATATTGTCTGTGACACAGTAGAACAGAGAGTTCAGATTTCTAATAATATAACAATGTTGCATCTGAATATCTCATATTGTCTGTGATACGGTAGAACAAATAGTTCAGATTTCTAATAATATAACAATGTTGCATCTGAATATCTCATATTGTCTGTGATACGGTAGAACAGATAGTTCAGATTTCTAATAATATAACAATGTTGTATCTGAATATCTCATATTGTCTGTGTTACGGTAGAACAGATAGTTCAGATTTCTAATAATATAACAATGTTGTGCCTGAATATCTCATATTGTCTGTGATACGGTAGAACAGATAGTTCAGATTTCTAATAATATAACAATGTTGTATCTGAATATCTCATATTGTCTGTGATACGGTAGAACAGATAGTTCAGATTTCTAATAATATAACAATGTTGCATCTGAATATCTTATATTGTCTGTGATACGGTAGAACAGATAGTTCAGATTTCTAATAATATAACAATGTTGCATCTGAATATCTCATATTGTCTGTGATACGGTAGAACAGATAGTTCAGATTTCTAATAATATAACAATGTTGCATCTGAATATCTCATATTGTCTGTGATACGGTAGGACAGATAGTTCAGATTTCTAATAATATAACAATGTTGCATCTCAATATCTTATATTGTCTGTGATACGGTAGAACAGATAGTTCAGATTTCTAATAATATAACAATGTTGTATCTGAATATCTCATATTGTCTGTGATACGGTAGAACAGATAGTTCAGATTTCTAATAATATAACAATGTTGTACCTGAATATCTCATATTGTCTGTGATACGGTAGAACAGATAGTTCAGATTTCTAATAATATAACAATGTTGTACCTGAATATCTCATATTGTCTGTGATACGGTAGAACAGATAGTCCAGATTTCTAATAATATAGCAATGTTGTCTCTGAATATCTTATATTGTCTGTGATGCGGTAGAACAGATAGTTCAGATTTCTAATAATATAACAACGTTGTATCTGAATATTTTATATTGTCTGTGATACGGTAGAACAGATAGTTCAGATTTCTAATAATATAACAATGTTGCATCTGAATATCTTATATTGTCTGTGATACGGTAGAACAGATAGTTCAGATTTCTAATAATATAACAATGTTGCATCTGAATATCTCATATTGTCTGTGATACGGTAGAACTGATAGTTCAGATTTCTAATAATATAACAATGTTGTATTTGAATATCTCATATTGTCTGTGATACGGTAGAACAGATAGTTCAGATTTCTAATAATATAACAATGTTGCATCTGAATATCTCATATTGTCTGTGATACGGTAGAACAGATAGTTCAGAAATCTAATAATATAACAATGTTTTATCTGAATATCTCATATTGTCTGTGATACGGTAGGACAGATAGTTCAGATTTCTAATAATATAACAATGTTGCATCTCAATATCTTATATTGTCTGTGATACGGTAGAACAGATAGTTCAGATTTCTAATAATATAACAATGTTGCATCTGAATATCTCATATTGTCTGTGATACGGTAGAACAGAGAGTTCAGATTTCTAATAATATAACAATGTTGTATCTGAATATCTCATATTGTTTGTGATACGGTAGAACAGATAGTTCAGATTTCTAATAAGATAACAATGTTGTGCCTGAATATCTCATATTGTCTGTGATACGGTAGAACAGATAGTTCAGATTTCTAATAATATAACAATGTTGTATCTGAATATCTCATATTGTCTGTGATACGGTAGAACAGATAGTCCAGATTTCTAATAATATAATAATGTTGTCTCTGAATATCTTATATTGTCTGTGATACGGTAGGACAGATAGTTCAGATTTCTAATAATATAACAATGTTGCATCTCAATATCTTATATTGTCTGTGATACGGTAGAACAGATAGTTCAGATTTCTAATAATATAACAATGTTATATCTGAATATTTTATATTGTCTGTGATACGGTAGGACAGATAGTTCAGATTTCTAATAATATAACAATGTTGCATCTGAATATCTTATATTGTCTGTGATACGGTAGAACAGATAGTTCAGATTTCTAATAATATAACAATGATGCATCTGAATATCTCATATTATCTGTGATACGGTAGAACTGATAGTTCAGACTTCTAATAATATAACAATGTTGTATTTGAATATCTCATATTGTCTGTGATACGGTAGAACAGATAGTTCAGATTTCTAATAATATAACAATGTTGCATCTGAATATCTCATATTGTCTGTGATACGGTAGAACAGATAGTTCAGATTTCTAATAATATAACAATGTTGCATCTGAATATCTCATATTGTCTGTGATACGGTAGAACAGATAGTTCAGATTTCTAATAATATAACAATGTTATATCTGAATATCTCATATTGTCTGTGATACGGTAGGACAGATAGTTCAGATTTCTAATAAATATAACAATGTTGCATCTCAATATCTTATATTGTCTCTGATACGGTAGAACAGATAGTTCAGATTTCTAATAATATAACAATGTTGCATCTGAATATCTCATATTGTCTGTGATACGGTAGAACTGATAGTTCAGATTTCTAATAATATAACAATGTTGTATTTGAATATCTCATATTGTCTGTGATACGGTAGAACAGATAGTTCAGATTTCTAATAATATAACAATGTTGCATCTGAATATCTCATATTGTCTGTGATACGGTAGAACAGATAGTTCAGATTTCTAATAATATAACAATGTTGCATCTGAATATCTCATATTGTCTGTGATACGGTAGAACAGATAGTTCAGATTTCTAATAATATAACAATGTTGTATCTGAATATCTCATATTGTCTGTGATACGGTTGAACAGAGAGTTCAGATTTCTAATAATATAACAACGTTGTATCTGAATATTTTATATTGTCTGTGATACGGTAGAACAGATAGTTCAGATTTTTAATAATATAATAATGTTGTATCTCAATAGCTTATATTGTCTGTGATACGGCAGAACAGATAATTCATATTTCTAATAATATAACAATTTGCATTTGTATCCCTTTTATTGTCTGTAATACGTTAGAAGACATATTTCAGATTTCTAATAATATAATAGTGTAACATCTGAATAATATAGAATAAAAAGGTAGGTAAGACCTATAATAATATTATAACCATGCCACATTACATTGTATTTATCTTCTTAGTTTAAACTGGCTGTAACTCCTATTTGCTATGTAATTCGAAGTGACATAGTCAACAACTCTCACCATCAACTTTTTGGCTAATCTTATCTGAACGAATAGCTGGAGTTGACCATCATTCTTATAATGTGTTTGTCTGCTTAAAGTTCAGAGGGTGTTTGTGTAGGAATAATACTCGAACAAAGAACTGTCATATTCTCGTTGTGGGTACGCTAACATCTATAACTGTCTCTGCTTAAGATTTTATTTGAACTCACTTGGTTCTGACAGCAAAGTCACGTCTCTGCAACTGTTTATATATACCGTATGCACCCATTTTTGTTAAAGACAGAACTGCAGATTTCGGCCAAGTTATTAAATTGATTGTTCTGATACAGACTCTTCTATTGGTTCAGCAGTACTCCAATCATGTGTTTTATGATGATTGAATGGTCAAATTGATTGTTCTGATACAGACTCTTCTATTGGTTCAGCAGTACTCCAATCATGTGTTTTATGATGATTGAATGGTCAAATTGATTGTTCTGATACAGACTCTTCTATTGGTTTAGCAGTACTCCAATCATGTGTTTTAAGATGATTGAATGGTAATTTGTTCTTGGAGGTCCTGCTCTTTACGTAGTTTATTTGTTTTAAAAGAACAATTTGTTTTGTTCAAAGGGAACATCATTACTCGAATGAATTTTATTATGAAACCTGAGAATAAAGTGTTAGTTTCACGCTGAAGTTTATAAAACCTGAAAATATGGTGTTAATTTCACGGTGAAGTTTAGTATGAAACCTGAGAATAAAGTGTTAGTTCCACGCATCACCCTAACAGCAGCTATGCATATCTACGTTCTAGAAAAAATTAAAGAATCACCATTTGAAATTACTAGCATCTTAACTCGAACTCATAAGTTCATGTTAAATCACTAACATCTTAGCTTTAAAAGACATTTTATTTTACTATGAAACGATATCTAGGTGGCGCCGTTACTCATCTAATGTTTGTAATTAGTTAAAGAAATCTACTTCAGTGCCAACAACTTTAAATCTTTATTTCCTGTCTACGTTTTCAAAGAAATAAGTAGGAGCTTAGTTATAAATATTAATCATTCATATAATTGTTTGTTTTAATTTCGCGCTAAGCTACACGAAGGCTATCTGCGCTAGCTATCCCTAATTTAGCAGTGTAAGACTAGTGGGAAGGCAGCTAGTCATCACCACTCACCGCCAACTCTTGGGCTACTCTTTACCAATGAATAGTGGGATTGACCGTTTATTTAAAACGTCTCCACGGCTGAAAGGGCGAGCATACAACCTGGCCATGTCGGGCCATATACAACTGAAATATAACTGTATTTTACAAAATACTAGTTCACTCAAACACATCCAAGATAATAAGTCACTCTGTAAATATTGAAAGTCAGGTTTAAACCAACTCACCAATTTTTGTGTAAAGAGAGATGTGAAAGCTGTACGTGGAAACAGGAAGTGATGACAACATAAATCAAATATATACAGTAAAGAAATGAAGATACAAATAAATAAGATTATTGTTTGAAAGAAACATTATATAAATTAAAATAGAAATAAGAACGAACATAAGACATTGAAGAAATGATCAAACGCGATCTATTAACTGTTGAAGAAATACTAAATAATTGTTATCAACTACCAGTTAAATAATAGCGCGTTAGGCCTAGCTAGCTTAGTTTGTTAAGTTTCAACGTGATTGAAAGAAGCAGACCTGTTATACAATGTATGAGTCTCTTAAACGTTTACCATCAAAAATAGAAAAATCAAACAAACTGAAATCATGAATATTTGCTGAAGAGTCTTAATAACGTTATCAGAACAACGGGTGCAAAATTTGTGTAAATTCATGAATAAAATCCAACACTTTAAGTGCAGAGAAGCGAATAGCATAATATGAACGCACCACATTTTTACAGCCACTAGTACTAATTAGTGTTTGAGAGTTTAAAAATTGCCCAGCACGAAATATGCTTCGAAATATAATTCATAGAAAATATTAATAAATTAAAGTAACATCAACAAAATAATAATGATACATCCATGAAGAATTGAGCACAGCTTATGATAAAACCGAATAGTAAAAATATATCTGTTAACACCGAAATAGGCTCGGCATGAAGAGGTCGCACGAAATATGCTTGCCTTTTCAGCCGTGGTAGCGTTATAATGTGACGGTCAACCCACTATTCGTTCGTAAAAGAGTGGCTCAAGAGTTGGAGGTGGGTGGTGATGACTAACTGCCTTCCCTCTAGTCTTACACTGCTAAATTAGGGACAGCTAGCGCAGATAACTCTCGAGTAGCTTTGCGCGAAATTCAAAAAGAAGCAAACAACAAAATGGGCAACTGTTAATTGTAGAAAAAAGAACGTTATATATTATTAACATATTTTTTTTCAAGAGCGGGTGATGGAAAAATTCATTTCTGTTTTGCAATTTTCAAAATTTCATATAGACATGAACGTCTATCATTGTTTGTGCTGAATTATATAAATGCATGATTTTATTCTACCATGTCGAATAAATTGTTTTGAATTGGATTGAATATTTCCCTGTTGACATGATGTGTAGAAGAAACAGTGAAAATAATCATAGCGAAAAGTTAGCAAACCTAAAAGCACCCATGGCATTAAAGATTTTTGCCAACAATGCATTCTATTCAATTTATTTTGTTTAAAAAAAAACGCGATACATTTTTCACATGATGTGATAAAAGACATCTGTAAACACCACACTAGACAATCATATTGCATACACACTACGATCCAGAGAATTGGGTTAACTGTCCATTGTATGCTTTATTCATCGTAATGTTTCAGGATAATTACTGTTGAACTATTTTAATGGTTTTGTGCTTGAATGATATAAACATTAATACCTAACTGAAGAATGGTTTGTTATTTTAACATTTTAAAAACCCTTGGTTATTTAAGATGTTCTCTTTGCCACAGCCATTAATAGTTACGCTGTTTTCCTCAAAACTATACTTATACTGCAGAGATATAGCATTGAAATTTATTTCGCATTATATTAATAACATTGTGAACATATTTAAACAATCTCTAGTTTAGTATTTTAAACCAAATTATACCAACAGTAGTTAAAGAATATCATTTCATGGAATAGTATTTATAAGTTTCATCATCAAAGCTTCTGAAACTTATAAATTCGTGAAGTAAGACTGCACCTGATTGGTTCATCAACGGAACACCAGTATTTCAGTACAAACAAATGTCCAATCTCGAACCATCTGACACATTTTCCAGAACGTGTAATCACGTGCTTTATTTTTAACAGAGTAGTGCGAAATGGTGTACAATAATTTCTTGTTTTTATAATAACGTTTAGAAGCAATGTTATTAAAAAGAAAACTAATTGGTTATTTAATCAAAATTAAACAGTTTTTATTTGATGAAATTTTACAGTTTTTTCATATACTACAGGAGACAAAATTTTATCATTTCTAACAGGAGTTTTTCGACATCAGGGACACCTCACTGATACAGTAAGATTTCAAAAGATTGAAGTGGATATGATGGTACTTGTCCTGCAAAATAAATGTTAATGAGAGATAGAAAGTAGAGCCAACAATGATCATCATTCCCACTGATGTTTAATAAAGATAATTTATTTCATGTGTACAAACAAAGATATTAACAAAACATATTTTCATTGCATAATTGATAAAAGGTTAATGTAAATAACTGGAAGGGGAACAAACCCTTATCTCAGGTGAAACGTAACCAAAGTTTAACATGAATGGCTGTTATTATGACTTGATAACATTTGTTCTCAATGTTGTTTTATATTGAAACATAGATCATATACTGACCTTTAATCCCACCACCAGCCATATCGTCCCCCCATATCTTCCACCTCGACCACCTCTACCACCATAGCCACCACCTCCACCACCATAGCCACCAAGTCCACCACCATAACCACCAAGTCCACCGCCAAAACCACCAAGTCCACCGCCGAAACCACCAAGTCCACCGCCATAGCCTCCTCCAAGTACAACACCAGTAAGACCTATTGGAATAGAAATAAGCCTAGCGCCTCCTCCAAAACCTCCAATTCCACCAATGCCACCAATTCCGCCGATACCTCCCCCGTAACCTCCGCCATAGCCTCCGCCGTAACCTCCGCCATATCCGCCACCGTACCCGGTTGCCTCAGCCTGTAAGTCTTCTTTCTCATCAATAGTTTTCTCCTCTGCTCGTATAGCCAGAACCAGAACGGTGAACCAGATGATAACAAACAACTTTAAGGATAGATAAAAGTAAAGAGACGTTATAGCTCTTCTTACAAACACAGCGGAAGGAAAAAAACTACAAAAAACGTGATGTTGATCAAGTCTTATGTTACCATGTGGTCCATTTGATAAAAAATAAATTAAACCATATTGTAAAATCAAATTGTATTGTTGATTAAGTCTTGTGGTACCATTTGGTTAACTTGAAGATTAATACTTTGAACTGGATTTGTAAATTAAACTAAAAATGCAAAGTATGAAGAGAAACAGCCAGACATAGTTTCACCTAAACATATAACTTTAGTTTATTTTAAATATTTCTACTTTGTTTCTGTAACTTTTCATTTATATTGTTTTATATCAAATATCATTAATGTCTTACCTTTTTCTGAAACATCTTTGGTGGTTTCTAAACGAAACTTGTGAGTGATGTGGCTTCTAGTTGTGCTCATTGTCATATTTATAGTCAGAGTCAATAAACGATGCGTAAAGTTGTCATAATATTTTCTCAAATAGAGCTCTTCAATTGGTTTATTAACACCACGTGTCATCGTGAAGAGATTTTTTACTATTTTCTTGTTGTGGCTGAAGGCCACACCTTCCAAGTAGTTTTAGAAACCTTTTATCGCTAAAACGTCACACTTTTGGCAGGAGCTAAAAACAAAACAAAACGGGTGTATTAATAGGCCAATGAACATTCTAACAAATATATTTATAAACTAGCTTTATTACACTTATACAAAACAAATATATATATATATATTTATAAGTTCCGCATGAGTAGGTAAAACTAGTATTACTACAAGAAAATTAATTCAGTTTCCAGACAAACGTATCTTTCCAGAAAAACAAAAATTGTATGTAGTGCTCACGATTTCTTCTTCGTTCTGCTGACATTCTAAGTAAATACTATTGTTATTGTAGCAAACTTAACAAAGAACGTGTCTCAAAAGTAAATAATATTCTCATAACAGGTCTTATTAATAATTAACTACAACATTCATTTCTAGGAGTATGAGAAACTTCTATTCTGATTCCTGATTACGAAGTGTCTTTTTTACACTACTATCGAAGGGCATATACTTCGAAGGAATAAGGTAATTAGTTTTTTACGTCTAAATAAATTCTACGGAATGGTTTGTTCGTTTTTAAATTTCGCGCAAAACTACACGAGTGCTATCTTCGCTACTTGTTCCTAATTTAGTGGTGTAAGACCAGAGGGATGGCAACTAGTCTTTACCACTCACTTTAAAATTTCAGGCTACTACTTTACCAACGTATAGTGGGATTTACCGTCACATTATAAGGCTCACTATAGCTGATAGGGCAAGCATGTTTGGTGGACGGGAATTCGAACTCGCGACTTTGAGATTACGATTCGATCACGCTAATTAACTAACCATGCCGGACCTCACCTGAATGGAAACTGACATGGTGTTTATTGAACTTCTTGCGGTTACCAAAAGAAAGTATAATTTTCTTCTTTCTGTCTTACATTCTTTATCAATGAATTGGTGACCGATAATGACTCTTCACTCTGGTTGGAAGTCTCTGGTGAACAATAACTGCTGTTACAAGTTTAAAACCTCTTTCAGTCACCTTTTAAAACGAGTGTCCATAGAGTACAGCTTTATTGACCAATCAAAAAATTTTTTTAAAATATTTATTTCTCTTCTGCACGATGGTAAAAATATATATACATATATTGGTAGTCGATTTAGAAATATAGACATTTTAGCAACGTGTAGGTTCTGTAATATCTACATAAGTAAAACGTGTAGCTTCTGGAATATTTGTAGAAGTAAAACATGTAGCTTCTGGAATATCTGTAGAAGTAAAACGTGTAGCTTCTTTAGTATCTATACAAGTAACATAAGTACATATTTGTTATTTCGTGTTTACGACTGTTCATTTAATAGCCACAGTTCGATATTACGCCAAATTACAAAGATAACCTAAGATTTCTTCATTAATGTGTAATTTTATTTACTTACCCTCGTGGGTTAACTATAAATTAACAGGCCTACAAAGCTAAAATTCGAAATTCAATTTCCCACGGTGAACAGAGTAAGGATGGCCTACTGTAAAGTTTTGTCCTTCAATAAAGTAAACAAACAAGTGGTAGATAAGGTCATATCTGTTTGTTTTGGTTCTAGTAACTCAACTGTAAAACTAAAAAAATGTCTTACAATTTTAACAATCGAGTTTCGATATCCACGGTGAGCATAGCACACCATTGTGTAGCTCTGTGCTTACCTTTTTCTACATATTTTACGTATGTTGCACACAACGCTTTGCCCACTACACAATCTTTTGTCTCTCTAGTCGTACACTGTAACGTTGTGTAATTATAGTGTGTGTAATATTTCCTTTGTATGTCTCTTTATGGCCGATATCACCAGGTGGTTAGGTCACTTCACTTGTAATCGCGAGTTCGAATTTTCGTCGCGTTAAATATGCTCGTGCTTTCAGTCGTGTGGGAATTATAATGTAACGCTCAATCCCACTATTCGATGGTAAAAGAATAACCCAAGAATTAGTGGTGGGTGGTGATGACTAGCTGACTTCACTGTAGTTTTACACTGTTAAATTAAGGACGACTAGCGCAGAGAGCCCTCGTGTAGCTTTGCGCGAAATTACAAAAAAAACACACAAAAAATAGATAATTAATCTTAATTGCATTAATACTCCAAAACCTGTACATGCTGGTACATCCAACCTGTGTGTACAAAAACAGGAATTTTGAAAGGTTTTATAAGTGTGAGCAATTCGTTTGCTTATTTATTTGAAATTAAACAGAAAACTACACAGTGGACAAAGTGTTCTCTGCACTCCACGGGTATTGAAACCTGGATTTTAGCGTTTCAACTACACAAACATAACGTTGTGCCACTGGAAGACATTATGAGTACCAGAAATGTTAAATGTCGTAATCGTTTTCTTTTCAAGCTCCCTCTGGTGATCGAAGTTACAATATCCTTTTTCACTTTTTTCATTTTCTTTTGTGTGTGTTTTCTTGTAGCAAAACCACATCGGGCTATGTGTCAAGTCCACCAAGTAGAATGGAATCCCTGATTTTAGCGTTTATTTTCTTGTGTCGGACATGGCCTAATGATTATCGCGGCAAACTGTAAATCCCAGATTCCATATTTTGTGATCCGTTACTACAGATTCTTCTCCGCCCTGGAAAACTGCCAGTGCATTATAAGAGTGACAGTGAAATCTCATTATTCCATTAGAGAGGTTCCATTGTTGGCGGCGTGTACCGTTGATAAGCTGCCATCTCTCTTGACAGACTGTTATAATATAATGCCGTTTGGTGGGATCAACCTTTATCTGTATTTCGCGAATGTTCGAAATAAAGAAACAAATATATTTATACAAACAAGCCTTAAAAGGTAAGTTTAAACCATTTTTCTCTCACACAAAGTTAATTATTACTTTGTACTTTTCGACAATTTTATGATTACTGATCAATGTGGCGGTCAAATAAAATTTATTGTTTTATATATTTTGTTCTTTATTGAATTTTCCTTTAGGAATAAATTTCTTTCTAAGCCTAATGCTATAAATCGGACGCAAAATTCGACCAATAGATGGATTTTATTTGACATTGAAAACCAATGTCGTTCGTTGTGTTCGAATTTCGCGCAAACCTATATGAGGTTTATCTGCGTTATCCGAATCCAATTTCGCAGTGTGAGACAAGGGGAAGGGCAGCTAGTCATTACTGCCCACGGCCAACTCTTAAGCTACTCTTTTAACAGTGACAAATAGGATTGATTGTCACTTTATAACGCCTTCACAGAAGAAAAACATATCAGTGGAATGCATACTTCTGCCACGCAGTATTGATCAGTTGTGGCCCTCAAAAACAAAAACATAGAAACGTGTCCGAATATCCGTCATTTTCGATTAACACGCGCCGTTTTTACAGGACAATAGAAATAATGTTTTATCAGCATTCGAATGATTTCGACCGCCAATGTATAGCAAATACTGTGTGAAAAATCAACGTTAACACATGGAGATTTTTTGAATTTTCGTAACTTTTCTGTCACTTTGAATCTCCAAAACCTAATAACTTGTGACATATATCAATGTCCATATGTATAACAATTTTCGTCCAAATTCATTCAGCCGTTTTGGAGAAATCTTGGTGATAAACAGAGAAATAAAAATGTAACCTCCGACAAACACACACAAAGGAATGAAACCATAACCTCTGTGCACTCATTGTGGCAAAGACAAAAATGAAAACTTTTACGTACAATAGATCAAGAAATTTTGAACCAGTGTAACGATATGCAGCCATTTCTGTATTGTTTTGTGGTTAAAGTTATTAGTAGGAATTATACTTGAAGACGTGTAATAAAGTACAGAAATAAAATGCCCTTTGTTATTATTTACATGTTGTAACCTGAGTAAACAGTTTTGTTTCGTAGCAGCTTGAAATTTACTGACTGCATATATTTCATTATCTTTACAATATAGATTTTAAATTTACACCTGATCCACTCAACGCAGATGTGAAATTTACACGGTATCTTCTCAATGCAAATAAACGAAATGACAAAAGACATTTGTAAACAGCCCACTAAACAATCATATTGCATACACACTGCGATCCTATATTTGGGTTAACTGTCAATTGTATGCTTGTTCATCGTAATGTTTCAGGATAATTACTGTTGAACTATTTTAATGGTTTTGTGCTTGATGATATAAACATTACTACCTAACTGAAGTATGGTTTGTTATTTTAACATTTTAAAAACCCTTGGTTATTTAAGATGTTCTCTTTGCCACAGCCATTAATAGTTACACTGTTTTCCTCTAAACTATACTTATACAGCAGAGATATAGCATTGAAATTTATTTCGCATTATATTAATAACATTGTGAACATATTTAAACAATCTCTGGTTTAGTATTTTAAACCAAATTATACCAACAGTAGTTAAAGAATATTATTTCATGGAATAGTATTTATAAGTTTATCATCAAAGCTTCTGAAACTTATAAATTCGTGAAGTAAGACTGCACCTGATTGGTTCATCAACGGAACACCAGTATTTCAGTACAAACAAATGTCCAATCTCGAACCATCTGACACATTTTCCAGAACGTGTAATCACGTGCTTTATTTTTAACAGAGTAGTGCGAAATGGTGTACAATAATTTCTTGTTTTTATAATAACGTTTAGAAGCAACGTTATTAAAAGAAAACTAATTGGTTATTTAATCAAAATTAAACAGTTTTTATTTGATGAAATTTTACAGTTTTTTCATATACTACAGGAGACAAAATTTTATCATTTCTAACAGGAGTTTTTCGACATCAGGGACACCTCACTGATACGGTAAGATTTCAAATGATTGAAGTGGATATGATGGTACTTGTCCTGCAAAATAAATGTTAATGAGAGATAGAAAGTAGAGCCAACAATGATCATCATTCCCACTGATGTTTAATAAAGATAATTTATTTCATGTGTACAAACAAAGATATTAACAAAACATATTTTCATTGCATAATTGATAAAGGTTAATGTAAATAACTGGAATGGAAACAAACCCTTATCTCAGGTGAAACGTAACTAAAGTTTAACATGAATGGCTGTTATTATGACTTGATAACAAATTGTTCTTGATGTTGTTTTATATTGAAACATAGATCATATACTGACCTTTAATCCCACCACCAGCCATATCGTCCCCCATATCTTCCACCTCGACCACCTCGACCACCATAGCCACCACCTCCACCACCATAGCCACCAAGTCCACCACCATAACCACCAAGTCCACCGCCAAAACCACCAAGTCCACCGCCATAGCCTCCTCCAAGTACAACACCAGTAAGACCTATTGGAATAGAAATAAGCCTAGCGCCTCCTCCAAAACCTCCAATTCCACCTATGCCACCAATTCCACCTATGCCACCAATTCCGCCGATACCTCCCCCGTAACCTCCACCATAGCCTCCGCCGTAACCTCCGCCATATCCGCCACCGTAACCTCCGCCATATCCGCCACCGTACCCGGTTGCCTCAGCCTGTAAGTCTTCTTTCTCATCAATAGTTTTCTCCTCTGCTCGTATAGCCAGAACCAGAACGGTGAACCAGATGATAACAAACAACTTTAAGGATAGATAAAAGTAAAGAGACGTTATAGCTCTTCTTACAAACACAGCGGAAGGAAAAAAACTACAAAAAACGTGATGTTGATCAAGTCTTATGTTACCATGTGGTCCATTTGATAAAAAATAAATTAAACCATATTGTAAAATCAAATTGTATTGTTGATTAAGTCTTGTGGTACCATTTGGTTAACTTGAAGATTAATAAATTAAACCATATTGTAAAACCAAATTGTATTGTTGATTAAGTCTTGTGGTACCATTTGGTTAACTTGAAGATTAATACTTTGAACTGGATTTGTAAATTAAACTAAAAATGCAAAGTATGAAGAGAAACAGCCAGACATAGTTTCACCTAAACATATAACTTTAGTTTATTTTAAATATTTCTACTTTGTTTCTGTAACTTTTCATTTATATTGTTTTATATCAAATATCATTAATGTCTTACCTTTTTCTGAAACATCTTTGGTGGTTTCTAAACGAAACTTGTGAGTGATGTGGCTTCTAGTTGTGCTCATTGTCATATTTATAGTCAGAGTCAATAAACGATGCGTAAAGTTGTCATAATATTTTCTCAAATAGAGCTCTTCAATTGGTTTATTAACACCACGTGTCATCGTGAAGAGATTTTTTACTATTTTCTTGTTGTGGCTGAAGGCCACACCTTCCAAGTAGTTTTCGAAACCTTTTATCGCTAAAACGTCACACTTTTGGCAGGAGCTAAAAACAAAACAAAACGGGTGTATTAATAGGCCAATGAACATTCTAACAAATATATTTATAAACTAGCTTTATTACACTTATACAAAAACAAATATATATATATATTTATAAGTTCCGCATGAGTAGGTAAAAACTAGTATTACTACAAGAAAATTAATTCAGTTTCCAGACAAACGTATCTTTCCAGAAAAACAAAAATTGTATGTAGTGCTCACGATTTCTTCTTCGTTCTGCTGACATTCTAAGTAAATACTATTGTTATTGTAGCAAACTTAACAAAGAACGTGTCTCAAAAGTAAATAATATTCCCATAACAGGTACTTAGTCTTCTACATGTAAAGAAATTCAACGGAATGGTTTGTTTGTTTTTAAATTTCGCGCAAAACTACACGAGTGCTATCTTCGCTACTTGTTCCTAATTTAGTGGTGTAAGACCAGAGGGATGACAATTGGTCTTTACCACTCACTTTAAATTTCGGGCTACTATTTTACCAACGTATAGAGGGACTTACCGTCATGTTATAAGGCCCACTATAGCTGAAAGGGCAAACATGTCTGGTGGACGGGAATTCAAACTCGCGACTTTGAGATTACGATTCGATCACGCTAATTAACTGACCATGCCGGACCTCACCTGAATGGAAACTGACATGGTGTTTATTGAACTTCTTGCGGTTACCAAAAGAAAGTATAATTTTCTTCTTTATGTCTTACATTCTTTATCAATGAATTGGTGACCGATAATGACTCTTCACTCTGGTTGGAAGTCTCTGGTGAACAATAACTGCTGTTACAAGTTTCAAATCTCTTTCAGTCACCTTTTAAAACAAGTGTCCATAGAGTACAGCTTTATTGACCAATCAAAAAAATTCTTTTAAAATATTTATTTCTCTTCTGCACGATGGTAAAAATGTATATACATATATTGGTAGTCGATTTAGAAATATAGACATTTTAGCAACGTGTAGGTTCTGTAACATCTACATAAGTAAAACATGTAGCTTCTGGAATATTTGTAGAAGTAAAACGTGTAGCTTCTTTAGTATCTATACAAGTAACATAAGTACATATATGTTATTTCGTGTTTACGACTGTTCATTTAATAGCCACAGTTTGATATTACGTCAAATTACAAAGATAACCTAAGATTTCTTCATTAATGTGTAATTTTATTTACTTACCCTCGTGTGTTAACTATAAATTAACAGGCTTACAAAGCTAAAATTCGAACTTCAATTTCCCACGGTGAACAGAGTAAAGATGGCCTACTGTAAAGTTTTGTCCTTCAATAAAGTAAACAAACAAGTGGTTGATGTCAGAAAAAGGTCATATTTGTTTGTTTTGGTTCTAGTAACTCAACTGTAAAACTAAAGAATGTCTTACGATTTTAACAAACGAGTTTCGATATCCACGGTGAGCATAGCACACCATTGTGTAGCTCTGTGCTTACGTTTTTTCTACATATTTTTATGTATGTTGCACATAACGCTTTGCCCACTACACAATCTTTTGTCTCTCTCGTTGTACACTGTAGCGTTGTGTAATTATGGTATGTATAATATTTCAAAAGGTTCAAATGTTGGCGGCGTGTACCGTTGACAAGCTGCCATCTCTCTTGACAGACTGTTATAATATAATGCCGTTTGGTGGGATCAACCTTTATCTGTATTTCGCGAATGTTCGAAATAAAGAAACAAATATATTTATACAAACAAGCCTTAAAAGGTTAGTTTAAACCATCTTTCTCTCACACAAAGTGAATTATTACTTTGTACTTTTCGACAATTTTATGATTACTGATCAATGTGGCGGTCAAATAAAATTTATTGTTTTATATATTTTGTTCTTTATTAAATTTTCCTTTATGAATAAATTTCTTTCTAAGCCTAATGCTATAAATCGGACGCAAAATTCGGCCAATAGAGAGATTTTATCTAACATTGAAAACCAATGTCGTACGTTGTGTTCGAATTTCGCGCCAACCTATAGTGAATTTATCTGCGTTATCCGACTCCAATTTAGCAGTGTAAGACTAGGGGAAGGGCAGATTGTCATTACTGCCCACGGCCAACTCTTAAGCTACTCTTTTACCAATGACAAATAGGATTTATTGTCACTTTATAACGCCCCCACAACACGTAATGACAGAAGAAAAGCATATCAGTGGAGTGCATACTTCTGCCACGCAGCATTGATCAGTTGAGGCCCTCAAAAACAAAAAAAAAGAAACGTGTCCGAATATCCGTCATTATCGATTAACACTCGCCGTTTTTACAGGACAATAATGTTTCATCAGCATTCGAATAATTCCGACCGCCAATTTAGAGCAAATACTGTGTGGAAAACACAGTGTGAAAAATCAACGTTAAGATATGGAGTTTTTAAATTTTCGTAATTTTTCTGTGATCTTTGCCCTTCAAAAGCTATTAACTTCTAAGTAAGTTAGATCGATATCCAAAAGTATATTAATTTTCGTCCAAATTAATTCAGCCGTTTCCGAGAAATCTTACTGGTACGCACGAAGGTAAAAACATAACCTTTGACAAACACAAACATGAATGAAAACATGACCTCTGTCCACCTTTGGTGTTAGAGATAACAATTGAAACTTTTACGTACAATAAGTTAAGGAAATTTTGAACCAATGTAACAGTATGTAGTCTACACCTAAGTTGTTTTGATTGTTGAAGGTATTAATACGTATTATACTTGAAGACGTGAAATAAAGTATGGAAATAAAATGCCCTTTGTTATTATTTACAGGTTGTAACCTGAGTAAACAGTTTCGTTTCGTGATAGCTTGAAAGCTACTGAGTGCATAAATTTCATTATTTTTACAATGTAGATGTACTTACACCTGATCTACTCAATGTAGATGTACTTACATCTGATCTACTCAATGTAGATGTACTTACACCTGATCTACTCAATGTAGATGTTACATTTACACGTGATCTACTCAATGTAGATGTTACATTTACACGTGATCTACTCAATGTAGATGTTAAATTCCAAAAAAAAAAATTTCTGAGAACTCACTGTAAGCAGAACAGTGTTTGTTTTTGAATTTCGCGCAAAGCTACTCGAGAGCTATCTGCGCTAACCGTCCCTAATATAGAAGTGTAAGAATAGAGGGAAGGCAGCTAGTTACCCCCACCTACAGTCAACTCTTGGGCTACTCTTTAACCAATGAATAATGAGACTGAACGCACGTAATAACACCCCCACGGCTGAAAGGGCGAGCATGATTGGTGCGACGGGGATTCGAACATGCGACCTTCAGAGTGCGAGTCGAACGCCTCAACTCACCTGGCTAAACCGGTCCCAGGTAGAACAGAAATTGTATGAATGACATTTATTCTTACTGTACAACTAAACCATCAAAATATGAAAAGGATCTTTTCTCTGAGCTCTTTCTGGCCAAGTCCTACCACCAGTCTTTCCTTCAGTTTCTTCGCTTGGCTTGTCTAGGCCACTGAACGTGTAACCATACAACGATGTAGATTTTTTATTCTTTACACTATACTGGTTTTCTCTCTCTTTTTTTAAAAGTTTAACAATGGCATACTAAAAATAAACATGAAGCTATAACAAAGAAATGGTTTAGAATTTGTCACTGAGTTATACCTGTCTTGGTGGAATTAACTCTCTTATCAGTGACACCAGATAAACGAAACAACAATACAAGTGGCGAGCTTATATATTAATTTACAGTGTTTTATCTTTTATTTACATGAGTTTTGTTTGTTTTTGTTTTGTGGTTCTTTGAGATGAGCTATCTTATCTGCGTCCATCACAAATATTGAAACTTGTTTGTTAACTTTATGAGCCTTCAGATTTACCACCGAGTCACCGGATGGCTCTCACTAGAATGAACCTGTGTTTACATTTAGAAGGCGAAGACTCAAAATGCTGGTAATTTGAGTCTGTTTAGGTTTTTAGAGACAAGGTATTTCAAGTGATGAAAACAATGACATGTCTACCAGAACTTAACGTAACATAAAAGTGATAAAACATTTGATGAAAATTTTACCAAGACTTCTAATATAGAGGGGAAAAAATTCTTTAAGCTTAAAGGACCAATGATCGTGATAAAAATCACGCTAAAGTGCAGTATTTTGTTGTATTTATCATTTTCAATTAGTCCATCTCGAATTTATTATCACAGGTATATCCAACAGTAGACTTCCAAATTTGTCTTTTCTTCGCAACAGTTATCCGCCAAAAATCTGTCACGTTAATTGTAGAACTCGTCAACTGTTCCTGATTTTACTGCGACCAGGAACTGAACTAAAATTCTACCTTATACAGTATGATTAAAAAAATTGTCAAATACATTAACTTGTCCAAAATGTGCACACTATGATTTATTATTCGCGCCCCGTTGCTGTGTAACACCCAGTAAACCCACTATAAGAATGAGAGTTAGAACCAAATATTCTACGAGTTGGAAACAGTCAAAGAGTTGATAGAGGGCGCTGTTGGACAGTTAACCTTTCTTTAGTCTATCAGTAATAATTTAGGTTTTGCTGTCTTTGGCTTACTTAGTGTGACAGCTATAAAAACAAATAACCTGCTTATGTAGTTGCGAAGCAAATGATATTTTTCAATCTGTTGACTGACACGTAATGTAAAGCTGTCGAAGTTTCAATGTTTCTAACGTTATGAACTGTCAGAATTATGGCTAAGCCACTAAGTGTGGAGAGAGCCAACTGCCTAAAACATGTTTCTCATCTCTAAGGAACTGTTATTATACGTAAACTTCTATTCAGTATTTGAAATAAATGTCTTTGTGTGTACGTACGTGTGCATTACATGATTATTTTGATGCTTCGTTGTACAAAGTTACATAATTGGTTATTTATATTTTGTCCACCGCGTCGAATTCAACTCCAGATTTCAACGTTGGTGTGATATGGAACAAAAACGATAATCTTGAAGATAACTAATTCATTACACGAAGAGCTATTTTATTCAATAAGTTTCTATAGAAATCACATACACAATAAATCTAAAAATCCGCAAACCTCGAAGACAATTTTTATTTTGGTTTAAAAGAAATATGTTAAAATCAGAAAGCAGATGGCATCACATGTCTGTGTGATAACGTGGTGTTGAACTGTGGAGAGAAGCAAAATACGTATAAGTTAAACATCACAAGTAAATTTTAATAACCAAATTATTTAATAAGTAGACGTTTTGTATGATATAAAATTAAAGGTAGTAAGGTAATAAAGGTAATCACGTGGTGGTGTCTGGAATAAAAGGTTTTTTTAGCGCTTTCAATAAAGCTGAATTTTTTTTCAAAAGTTCCAACTTTGTTTTGCTTATGTAATAATGTACGTCGATAGCCAATGAAGTTAATATGATGGTTACTATGAATACTGTTATCTGTATTAAAAAAGTACACGTTATATATTGCCAAGTAAAATTCATACAAACCTTTAGTCTCGCCACCATCCGTATCCTCTTCTACCACCTAGACCTCCTCCAAATCCGCCTGTACCTATAAAGCCTCCACCACCTAGACCTCCTCCAAATCCGCCTGTACCTATAAAGCCTCCACCACCATAACCACCTCTTCCAAAGCCTCCAACACCAAAGCCGCGGCCTCCAAACCCTCCACCACCAAATCCTCCTCTTAAAGTGATGCCAGCAAGACTTATTGGAATAGCAATGACTTGGGCCCCACCGCCACCCTTACCAAATCCGCCACCACCAAAACCACCGAGTCCACCAAAGCCACCAAATCCACCTAAACCACCGAATCCACCTCCCCCAAACCCTTTTCCAATACCGCCTCCACTATAACCAGTTGCCTCAGCCTGGAGATCTTTAACTTCCACCTTAGTTTCGTCCTCTGCTCGCACGGTGAGGACAAGTAGAATGAAACAGACGATTGTGAAGAGCTTTAAGCAAAAATATACAATAATTATTAGATCTCGTATTCTAAGAAAAACAGCAAAATAATTAAATGATAACAGAGAGTTTGTTTTTCACAAGAATAGAGAAAGAAGAAATATAACTTCATATTAAAATGATTCTCTATTACATGAACTATTTCAAATATATACATAATAAATAAAACAGTGCCCTGAACTCTAACCTCAGTTCTGACAATGTTCCATGATAAAATAGTAATACATTTGCAAAACGTAACTAAATGTTTAGATAGTCTAGTTTTGAAAAAAACTATATCCATTTTATTTAGAAATTTCAAAGATAAACTTGTAGTTAAGTTCTTTCTCTTGAGGTTTCTTTTAATATCGCAATTAAGGTTTTCATGAAGTGATAACAAATGAAATAAGATCAGTTAAGCCTACATAAAACTCCAGTGCTGCATAAAACTTTAGTGCTACACAAAACTCCAGTGCTACATAAAACTCCAGTGGTACATAAAACTCTAGTGCTACAGGAAACTCTAGTGCTACATGAAACTCCAGTGCTACATAAAACTCTAGTGCTACACAAAACTATAGTGCTACATAAAACTCCAGTGCTATATAAAACTCTAGTGCTACAAAAACCTCCAGTGCTACATAAAACTCCAGTGCTACATGAAACTCCAGTGCTACATGAAACTCTAGTGTTACATGAAACTCCAGTGCTACATAAAACTCTAGTGCTACACAAAACTCTAGTGCTACATAAAACTCCAGTGCTATATAAAACTCTAGTGCTACACAAAACTCCAGTGCTACATAAAACTCCAGTGCTACATGAAACTCCAGTGCTGTTTCTCAGTATTTTTAGAGTTGCCTTTTTTTTTTTGGTAATAAACTAGATATCCTAGTTTCGCTTGTGATCCACAAACCTGAACAATAATAAAATATACAGGCTTCTCTTCATCAAGCGAGTACTTGGTCAGAAATAGAGAATTTTGTCACGCATAGCGTTTTACAAGTGTGTTTAGCAGACATATTAGTACGTGTTTGTGTTTTTGTAGCAAAACCACATCGGGCTACCTGCTAAAACATCCGCAGGCAATCGAACCCCTCATTTTAGCGTTGTAAATCCGTAGACTTATTGCTGTACTAGCGGAGGGCCGGCACATAATTAATGCTATAATAAGCATATTAATAAACCGCCTACCTTTTCCACCATATTTTTGATATTCAAATTGAAGGGATCTTTTTGAGTCAGTTTCTGTTTATCAGATCCCCATATTTATAGCCAGAGAAAGTCGCTAATGAGGAGAATTTCAATCATTTCCTCTTTGAACTCGGCGACCCTGGTGCACGAAAATGAGCACGTGGTCCAAAAGGTGGAATCTCTCTTAATTTTCTGGAACAGTGACCTTACTTACGTTCACCATGCACATCAGTCCTGCAGCACACATCCAGACACCAAGAGCTAGACCAGTATTTGTTGTTACTGTTTATTTTATGTGGCAAAGTGATAACATGAGAGCAACAAAAACTGGTAATAGCAGATGGCGTGCGCGTCGGACTTAATTCAAGTGAATGCTAACAAAAGTCTGTTAGCAAAATGTTACCCTCAGGATACAACAACAACCACGTGTTCCTTAAGTCTTGTTTACAGCGAACCGTTACCCTTTTCAAAGAAACTAAACAAAATGTAAGCTAAATTACTATGAGTATATTTACAATACATTTTTTGGTGTGTCGGTTTTATGTCTTTCTGAAACGCTATTGGACAAGAAAATAGGTCTTTAAACAACATCAAGTTAAATCACGTTCTAGCAATATTCCAGGATTATTAATCATATCCATTAAACACAACGTATGACCAAAAACTCACTGACTCATGTCAGAGAGCATCTAACTTTTTTTTTTCATTTATTATTTAAGACTGACAGAAACACGCATTAAATAGGTCAATAAAACATTGATTTAAATCACAAATTGAGACAAGATTAAACCGAAAAGCAAGCTCGAGTTCGACATGTAAATCTCAGAACAAAATCTGTGATTTACATGAAAAACAGTAAATTTATTTGAAGGCGATTCCATAGGTGGTAAGATAGTAGGTAATTTGACGTTGGAAAAAAGCGCTTTCCAAAACTTCGCTACAACGTATAACGTGAACATTTATTTAGAAAACAGGCCTGGTGGTAAAAGTGCTCGAGTAGTAGCCTGAGAGTTGCGGGTTCGAGTCCCTTCACCGAATAAGCTTGCCCTTTTATATGTCGGGGCGTTATTACGTGGAGGTCAAGCCCACTGTTTGTTGATAAAGTAGAAAGCCAAGAGTTAACTAAATTAGGGACAACTAATGCAGATAACTAAATTAGGGACAACTGATGCAGATAACTAAATTAGGGACAACTGATATAGATAACCTTTGTATAGCTTTGTCATTGATAAAACTACTTTACACTTCACATGAGATTGATAGTTAAAGACTTAGTTATTCTAAAGTTCAATACTTCCAACCCTCATTAATTAAAATGTTAGTAATGGTGTTCCCGTATTCTAAAACATTACCGTACAGTTAAGCTGGACTATAAAATCATCTGTTAAAAATATAACGACCGTAGGAAATCGTCATGGAATAACAAAATTTAATACTTTGTTAGACGTGTGTATAACTTATTAGTTAGCCTGTGGACGACTGTGTATAACTTATTAGTTAACCTGTGGATGACTGTGTATAACTTATTAGTTAACCTGTGGACGACTGTGTATAATTTATTAGTTAACCTGTGGACGACTGTGTATAACTTATTAGTTAACCTGTGGACGACCGTGTATAATTTATTAGTTAACCTGTGGACGACCGTGTATAATTTATTAGTTAACCTGTGGACGACTGTGTGTAATTTATTAGTTAACCTGTGGATGTCTGTGAATCCGAGAATTTATTGTTAGTGCCTTGTTATCCCTTTCTTAACCCTTTCGTTACGTAGCTCGAGTGTGTTTGTGTGCTTTACTTATAACAAAGCCACATCGGACTATCTGCTGAGTCCACCGTACTAGGTTCGAAATAATTATTTTGTTTAAATTTCGCGCAAAGCTACACAAGGGTTATTTATGCCAGCCATCCCTAATTCAGCAGTGAAAATATTAGATGTAAGGCAGCTAGTCATTACCACCCTCCGCCAACTCTTAAGCTACATTTTTACCAACGAATAATGAGATTAAACGCATGTAATAACATCCCCAAGGATGAAAGAGAAAACATGTTTGATATGATGAGAATTCGAACCTGTGACCCTCAGAGTGCGAGTGACACTCTATAGCCACTTAGCTAAGTATTAGTTAACGAACGATCTATAAATTGGATAATAACTAAAAAGGAAAGAAGCGAACATTTAGTGTTATGCCAGAAAACACTTTTAGGAACAAACATTTGTAATTCTAAGCGTGTAACAATCTTTACTGGAAATGTTCTTAATAAGTTGCTATTCAATTAATGATCTATTTCGTAACTGGTGAGTATCGTACCTCAGTCTCTAAGAAGCACCGCCCGAATATAGATTAATAATAGCCAAGAATATGTATCTCACCCAGTTATTTTTCTGAATGAGTGGTTCAAGACACATCCGTTGTAGACGTGTTATTAAAATAACAGATTGTTCTACTGATTGATTCAAAGTGCCGGACGAAAACCTTCCAATGACGGTACTGCTGGCTTTACTTTTACCAGTGGTTCACAACTGTAGGGACATTTGTGTCCGAGCCATAGGAGAACAAAGGTCTCTAACTTGGCCCGTTAGTTGAATGAGTTGCCATGAGATTAAACATTTATGTTCCCTTTTGGAAAAGTAAATATATATTGGTTCTTGCAGAATGTTTGGGTTATAAACGTTTGTGGAGTAACGAATGTTATTACGGTTTGGGTTATAAACATTTGTGGAGTAACGGGTGTTATTACTGTTTGGGATATAAACGTTTGTGGAATAAGTAATTACTGTTTGGGATATAAACGTTTGTGGAATAACGGGTGTTATTACTGTTTGGGATATAAACGTTTATGGAGTAATGAGTGTTATTACTGTTTGGGTTATAAACGTTTGTGAAGTAATGAGTGTTATTACTGTTTGGGTTATAAACGTTTGTGAAGTAACGGGTGTTATTACTGTTTGGGAAAAAACGTTTGTGAAGTTACGGGTGTTATTACTGCTTGGGATATAAACGTTTATGGAGTAATGAGTGTAATTACTGTTTGGGATATAAACGTTTGTGGAGTAACGGGTGTTATTACTGTTTGGGATATAAACGTTTGTGGAATAACGGGTGTAATTACTGTTTGAAATATGAACGTTTATGGAGTAATGAATGTTATTACTGTTTGGGATATAAACGTTTATGGAGTAATGAGTGTTATTACTGTTTGGGTTATAAACGTTTGTGAAGTAATGAGTGTTATTACTGTTTGGGTTATAAACGTTTGTGAAGTAATGAGTGTTATTACTGTTTGGGTTATAAACGTTTGTGGAGTTACGGGTGTTATTACTGCTTGGGATATAAACGTTTATGGAGTAACGGGTGTTATTACTGTTTGGGATGTAAACGTTTGTGGAGTAATGAGTATTATTACTGTTTGGGTTATAAACGTTTGTGGAGTTACGGGTGTTATTACTGCTTGGGATATAAACGTTTGTGAAGTAACGGGTGTTATTACTGTTTGGGTTATAAACGTTTGTGAAGTAACGAGTGTTATTACTGTTTGGGTTATAAACGTTTGTGGAGTTACGGGTGTTATTACTGCTTGGGTTATAAACGTTTGTGGAGTAACGAGTATTATTACTGTTTGGGTTATAAACGTTTATGGAGTAATGAGTGTTATTACTGTTTGGGTTATAAACGTTTGTGGAGATACGGGTGTTATTACTGCTTGGGATATAAACGTTTGTGAAGTAACGGGTGTTATTACTGTTTGGGTTATAAACGTTTGTGAAGTAACGAGTGTTATTACTGTTTGAAATATGAACGTTTGTGGAGTAACGGGTGTTATTACTGTTTGGGATATAAACGTTTATGGAGTAACGAGTATTATTACTGTTTGGGTTATAAACGTTTGTGAAGTAACGAGTGTTATTACTGTTTGGGTTATAAACGTTTGTGAAGTAACGAGTGTTATTACTGTTTGGGTTATAAACGTTTGTGGAGTTACGGGTGTTATTACTGCTTGGGATATAAACGTTTGTGAAGTAACGGGTGTTATTACTGTTTGGGTTATAAACGTTTGTGAAGTAACGAGTGTTATTACTGTTTGGGTTATAAACGTTTGTGGAGTTACGGGTGTTATTACTGTTTGGGTTATAAACGTTTGTGGAGTAACGAGTATTATAAATGTTTGGGTTATAAACGTTTATGGAGTAATGAGTGTTATTACTGTTTGGGTTATAAACGTTTGTGAAGTAACGGGTGTTATTACTGTTTGAAATATGAACGTTTGTGGAGTAACGGGTGTTATTACTGTTTGGGATATAAACGTTTATGGAGTAACGAGTATTATTACTGTTTGGGTTATAAACGTTTGTGAAGTAACGAGTGTTATTACTGTTTGGGTTATAAACGTTTGTGAAGTAACGAGTGTTATTACTGTTTGGGTTATAAACGTTTGTGAAGTAACGAGTGTTATTACTGTTTGGGATGTAAACGTTTGTGGAGTAACGGGTGTTATTACTGTTTGAAATATGAACGTTTGTGGAGTAATGAGTGTTATTACTGTTTGAAATATGAACGTTTGTGGAGTAACGGGTGTTATTACTGTTTGGGATATAAACGTTTGTGGAGTTACGGGTGTTATTACTGCTTGGGATATAAACGTTTTTGGAGTAATGAGTGTAATTACTGTTTGGGATGTAAACGTTTGTGGAGTAACGAGTATTATTACTGTTTGGGATGTAAACGTTTGTGAAGTAACGAGTGTTATTACTGCTTGGGATATAAACGTTTGTGGAGTAATGAGTGTTATTACTGCTTGGGAAGTAAATGTTTGTGAATTAATGAGTATTATATTTTTTTAATATTTTACTAGGAGTTTATAGTCATTTTTTCACGGACGAATCCTCAAAATGCATACTTTACTAAAGCGTACTTAAAAACGTCTCACGTTTCAGTTCTCTCTGTACTTGGTTATCTTGACGTTTCTTAAGTTTATTTGCTTGAAGTTAAGAAGAAAACAATAATTTAGGCTATCTGTTCTCTACCCATCATCGGTATTGAAACCAGGTTTTTAGCGGTCTCAGTCTGCTGTGCCACTCGGAGGAAGCATTGTTAAGACAAAAACCAATTTCGAACTTCTGCCAGATAGAAAAGACGCTTGTTCTTCAAGTCATGTTAACTTTCAACGAGTCACCCTTATCAAGCTTATATATTATTTATAAAATTATTGTCCAAGTTGTACCAGCTGTAGAAGTCAGTTTTCTATCAAACCATGTTAATTTTAAAACGTCCCATTTTGAAATTCTGTATAACAGCTAAAGAGTTCATTCGTCTAAACAAACCATCTAATTTTTCAGACAGTTTCCATTTCAATGTTATACCAGCTTTAGATATCCCTTGTCATGCTACCATTTCATGTTATACCAGCTATAGATATCCCTTGTCATGCTACCATTTCAATGTTATACCAGCTATAGATATCCCTTGTCATGCTACCATTTCATGTTATACCAGCTATAGATATCCCTTGTCATGCTACCATTTCAATGTTATACCAGCTATAGATATCCCTTGTCATGCTACCATTTCAATGTTATACCAGCTATAGATATCCCTTGTCATGCTACCATTTCAATGTTATACCAGCTATAGATATCCCTTGTCATGCTACCATTTCAATGTTATACCAGCTGTAGATATCCCTTGTCATGCTACCATTTCAATGTTATACCAGCTATAGATATCCCTTGTCATGCTACCATTTCAATGTTCTACCAGCTATAGATATCCCTTGTCATGCTACCATTTCAATGTTATACCAGCTGTAGATATCCCTTGTCATGCTACCATTTCAATGTTATACCAGCTATAGATATCCCTTGTCATGCTACCATTTCAATGTTCTACCAGCTATAGATATCCCTTGTCATGCTACCATTTCAATGTTATACCAGCTATAGATATCCCTTGTCATGCTACCATTTCAATGTTATACCAGCTATAGATATCCCTTGTCATGCTACCATTTCAATGTTATACCAGCTATAGATATCCCTTGTCATGCTACCATTTCAATGTTATACCAGCTATAGATATCCCTTGTCATGCTACCATTTCAATGTTATACCAGCTATAGATATCCCTTGTCATGCTACCATTTCAATGTTATACCAGCTGTAGATATCCCTTGTCATGCTACAGTCACGATGTTCAAGTTCCACCAAACATTGAAGCAATTAGTCCTTGATTTTTTTTTTGGAAGTCCTAACTTTCGAATTCCAGTTTGGTTTATTTTAAATTTCGCAGTATAAGACTAGAGGAAAGACAGCTAGTCATCATAAACTCTTGGGTAACTCTTTTTACCAACGAATAGTTGGATTGACCGTCACATAATAACGCCCCCACGGCTGAAAGGGAGAGCATGTTTGGTGTGACGGGAATTCGAACCCGCGACTCTCGAATTACGAGTCGAGTGCCTTAACCACCCGGCCATGCTGGGCCCGCACAAACAATTGAACCTAAGCTCAATATTTATTAAACAAGTACATGTATATTTTCCCAACGCCCTCTAGTAAAACAACATGGGATTGAATCCAAAAGCTTCCTTAACTCGTAGCTCTAAGTAAAATTAATGTTTTTCCAAATATTTTGGAGCTACGCCAAACAATTATTTTAAGAGAAATATAAGTGAATGTGTTTCATTATCGAGTTTCATTTTTAGGTAAAATATTAAAGATTTTGTCCTAGTTAGCACAAATATGACTGTAAACTGACGTTCTGTTACCTTAGAACTTTTAAGGTGTTCTGGATGGTTGTATACGTTATTGAACTGTGGACTGTCATTCTTAATTGGAATGTTAAAATCAGAAGGTATTTTGTCTCCCAATAAACAGCGAGAAAAAGAACCACGAAAGTTACGAAAATATTTGTGTCTGAATGAAGTATATGTTTATTTACGTATTTTTTTATACAGCAGTTTCATGTACAATAAAAAGAACTTATATCTATTTAACTTTAATAGAAACATCTTGGAAGCAGAGGGCGTTGTTTCAACACTTCTGAGGGTGAAAGTGGAGAATGACCTATAAAAACGATAAAGTATTGTAACATATAAATTCCAAAGTCAATAAATTATCTCTTAAGTATTAAAAAGACACTGGTTTTATATAAACACAAGTTCACCTCAGGAATAAATATATCTCTTCCTTTTTTTATAAGGAGTACCTTAGTATAACTTTCGTGCATTTGTGTATATATCAACACTGGGGGTTAACCTAATAAAGAAAATAATTAATTAAAAAAACAATTTAATTATAAGTATATAGTGTAACAAACAATAACACATAATTAGAATAAACGTACTGATCAATTGGGTTTTCAATATATATAGAAATAGCACAGGCAATTTAACAATGAATTTTAACACTGACCTTTAATCCCACCACCATTTGCCTATGCCGCCTCCTAAACGTCCACCAAGTCCGATCCCATAGCCGCCTCCTCCGAAGCCGCCTCCTCCGTAGCCGCCTCCTCCATAGCTGCCGCCTCCATAGCTGCTGCCTCCTACAACCAGTCTTACTGGAACAGCAAGAATATGGGCTACACCACTGTATCCACCAATCCCTCCTCCTATTCCCCCAATCCCTCCTCCTATTCCTCCAATCCCTCCTCCTATTCCTCCAATCCCTCCTCCTATTCCCCCACCATAGCCTCCCCCACCATAGCCTCCACCACCATAGCCTCCACCACCGTACCCTCCTCCGCCGTACCCTCCTCCACCGTAACCAGTTGCTTCAGCTTGAAGATCTTCAGTCTTGCCATCAGCTTTATCTTCTGCACGTGCCACCAGGACCACCACAGTGAAACAGACGACTATAAATAGCTTTCAGTAAAAATACAGAACTATTAGAAGTAAACAGAAATTATGCATTTTAAACAACATATTTAAAACAAAAAGATAATTATACAACAATATTTGAAGCGTATTAAAAAGCGTGAACTTCTTAACATATGAAAAATTTGCCAAGACATGGATTATAGTAAGCGCTTTTTACACACAAAGTAAACTCGATTTTTCGAGCACTCTCTGCCTTCTTTCAGTCTTACATTACATTAATTTTACCAAGAGACAAATATACGTAAACAAATTATGGATAATTAGTAAAATATTACGAAGTTATAAAACTTGTCAAATTGTCAGATCGTCCAAAATTATCTTGGTTCAATTTTTGATAAATGAAACATTCCAGTGTGTTTCTCTCAGAATTTATGATATTTCAATCGTTAAGTCGTACTGAGTTAACATACGTCTTCTGTTCACCGTGTGAGAGTTAGTTCAGAATATTGTTTCGGATTGTTCTCCGGACAAAGCAGCTAATAAAGCATTATAACATACAATACAACGATTGTCCTCATAACTCCTACCATACCTTTCTCATCGTTGTCTTTGTAGCTCTCTTCAAGAATTGATTGACGAAGTTGGTGGTAGTGTTCTGGTCGACTCTATTTATACCCTAAATTGGGAGGTGGTCCAAAGAATTAAATCCTTTCTTCTTTCAACCTATCGGCGTACAGTGCGTGCGAAATGATCACGTGATAAATTGAGAACCATAATTTGACGCTTCCCTAGGACCGTTCTCGCCTATTTACCCAAACTAAGCCATTTCCAAATTGCACAGGCCAATGAACATAATAATAACAAGGAAGGGAAAAAAATAGAAAAAACAAAACAAAAACGAAATCTTGTGTCTGATTTTATCACAAGCAAACAATGGCAGAAAATGTGAGTAACATATAACCCTCGCGATAAAACAACTAACAAGTTTACTACAGATGAACCTATTTACCATGGAAGGTTACACTTCAAATGGAAAAAAAATGTATATATATATTTATATATCAATTAACATAAGCACTCAGAACATTTATAATTTCTTTCATGTTACGTTTACGTATAACGTGATGTAAACAGTTGAAAAAGTAGGTCCCTAAATAACATTCAATCAGGTTTTGAAATGACAAAAATAACAAGAAGGCATTCACGATGAAAAAACAACAACAAAACTAACCTAACGAAAAAGATGTGGTAAACTAAAAGTGATGGATATATGTGTACATATATGAAACTACAGAACATCTGCCGCTCAAATTTTTTGCATTATCATGAACAAAACTACATAGAAAATAGGTCAGCGTATTATTGCGGTGCGTCTAGAAATAACAGAAATGCGCTGAAATGAAACCAAAACAGTATTTGTCCATTTCACAATTAACGCACGTGGTCTACGTAAAAACACAAATGAGTAACTGACTTAACAGAATATTATTCCGCTCACGTGTTTTTTGAAGAGTTAATAGGAAAACGAACAGTGATCTCACGAACCTGTCAAGACAGTTTAAAGACACCTTGTCGACGCTGTAAGTTTTTCAAAGACTAGATATATCATACTATTATTATTGAACCACTGATAGCTTGTTACAATATAAATATGACAATAGGCAGCGAGAGAGTAAAATTTATAGATCCTTCAATAGAACATTTTAACTTCAAAAGCACCGTACTGCTAGATACATTTTAAAATGAGGAAACTAACTGTACGAAGAAATGCACGTAAACTGGTGCATAGTGGCTTCTTTTAATATCCTGAAGTTTCACGAGTATGAATATTTCACGCAGAACAGTGAACTAACTTTTCCACGAGTCGTTATTACAGCCTCTCTTAATTACAATCGGATACTGTTTTGGTGGTAAAACTGTGAAGATACGTTTTCTGACAAAAAATATAAGTTGTTTATCTACTGTTGAATTTTATGCCAAAATAAATTTGGTGTAAGTACTTCCTTCTCCTTATTACTGGAAAAATGTATTTCATATTTGTGGCAGCAAATAACGAATTTTAATCTATTACTCAAGAGATTCGTTTCTTTGTTGTTAAGCTACACAACGAACTATTTGTGCCCATCACGTCCGTCAATAAAGATTTATCATTTAGTCAAGACATGACCAGGTGCTTAAGACATTCGACTCGTAATCCGAGGGTCGCGGGTTCGATTTCCCATCACACCAAGTATGCTCGCCCTTTCAACTGTGGGGTGTTATAATATGATGGTCAAACCCACTATTCGTTGGTAAAAGAGTAGCGCAAGAGTTGGCGGTGGGTGGTGATGACTAGCTGCTTTCCCTCTAGTCTGACACTGCTAAATTAGGAACGACTAGCGCAGATAGCCTTCGAGTATCTTTGCGCGAAATTCAAAACAAACCAAATCATTTACTCAATGTAAATAATTCCGACACTCATAGCTAACAAATCTTTATGGAATTGTACCACGGACATGATATGTTGTGGATGAGTTTTAATGGAATTGTACCACTGACATGATATGTTGTGGATGAGTTTTAATGGAGTTGTACCACTGACATGATATGTTGTGGATGCGTTTTAATGGAATTGTACCACTGACATGATTGGTGTGGATGAGTTTTATGGAGTTGTACCTGTGGATGAGTTTTATGGAGTTGTACCACTGACATGATATGTTGTGGATGAGTTTTAATGGAATTGTACCACTGACATGATATGTTGTGGATGAGTTTTAATGGAATTGTACCACTGGCATGATATGTTGTGGATGCGTTTTAATGGAATTGTACCACTGACATGATTGGTGTGGATGAGTTTTATGGAGTTGTACCTGTGGATGAGTTTTATGGAGTTGTACCACTGACATGATATGTTGTGGATGAGTATTGTGGAGTTGTACCACTGGCATGATATGTTGTGGATGAGTTTTGTGGAGTTGTACCACTGGCATGATATGTTGTGGATGAGTTTAATGGAGTTGTACCACTGGCATGATATGTTGTGGATGAGTTTTGTGGAGTTGTACCACTGGCATGATATGTTGTGGATGAGTTTTGTGGAGCCAAAACCACTGGCATGATATGTTGTGGATGAGTTTAATGGAGTTGTACCACTGGCATGATATGTTGTGGATGAGTTTTGTGGAGTTGTACCACTGGCATGATATGTTGTGGATGAGTTTTGTGGAGCTGTACCACTGGCATGATATGTTGTGGATGAGTTTAATGGAGTTGTACCACTGGCATGATATGTTGTGGATGAGTTTTGTGGAGTTGTACCACTGGCATGATATGTTGTGGATGAGTTTAATGGAGTTGTACCACTGGCATGACATGGTATGGATGAGTTTAATGGAGTTGTACCACTGGCATGTTATAGTATGGATGAGTTTTAGTCTCACATACCACTAAAACACAAAATGATTTCTCAGAGGTTCTTCACATCTGCACCATGTAGCAAGTTATTAAAATCCCGAATTGTTCAGCATTGTTCAAGTTTAGCGCATAATAAACAGTAGAAAACGAAAAGTTCAATAAGAAATAACTATTTACATTATAAGATAAAACTGAAGGTGGATCTATTATTGATTTTTTTTTTTATCAGCTAACGATATCATAATTAAACGTTTAATTTCTTAACTTGGTGTTTCAAGACGTTATCTACATATTTATGTACTGGTCTTGATATAAATGTTGAAGATTTATGGTTACAGGTTTGTTTTAACTGTATTTCTTGAAGATCTATGGATACAGGTTCGTCTCAATCGTATTTTGTTTTACTAGCTAATAAGGCTTAAGGCTTAATCTGTACAAACTATAACTACACACAATTTTACTTTATCTCTGTAGGCCTTAAGTGCTAGTGCTACGTTTAAGATTTTGTTAAATTAAAATTTTTTCACGATGGTGATAAACCCATTTGAAGTATAAACGTATTCTCAAGACAACTGGTATGGGTATTAAAACTTTAATTAAATAAAGCACAGAAGAACGTTTCGACCGTCTTAGGTCATCTTCAGGTTAACAAACAGAATTGGCCCGGCATGGCCAAGCGCGTTAAGGCGTTCGACTCGTAATCTAAGGGTTGCGGGTTCGAATCCCGGTCGCACCAAACATGCTCGCCCTTTCAGACGTTGGGGCGTTATAATATGACAGTCAATACCACTATTCGTTGGTAAAAAGAGTAGCCCAAGAGTTGGCGGAGGGTGGTGATGACTAGCTGCCTTCCCTCTAGTCTTACACTGCTAAATTAGGGACAGCTAGCACAGATAGCCCTCGAGTAGCTTTGTGCGAAATTCGAAACAAACAAACAGAATTTGCAAATGACGGTTGCCGGGTAAATGTCTAAGGTATGAGAGTGTAAACAGAAACGAGATTGTAGGGGCGCTGCAGTTTGATGTCATGTTGTTAAATAATATAGGTATAAAAGTGTTCCTCTGTATTCGTTCAATTTTGGTTTGATTTTGTTTGTATTTGTTTTCCTATTTATTATGTTGTTGTTGTTTTTTTCTATGGTTCGGTTGTTCATTTGATTTGCAGTGTTCAAAAACTTGCGAAAGTCTCTTATTGTGTTCTTTGAATCTGGTTTTCATTTTTCTGCTTTTTCCGATATACGTCGTGGCAGTTGTTGTATTGTATTTTTTAAATAATATTACTATTGTGTTTTTCAGTGTAGTTTTTACATAGTATAGACTTTATTGTTGTTCCTGATTTGCAAATAAATTTAATGTTTACTGGAGTGTCATGTTTTGATGTAAGTTTTCCGAAATGATGGTATTTTTTTCGCTAATATTGGGAATATACAGTAGTGTAAGATTTTATAGTTAGATGTTTTATTGAATCTAGATGTGTATACCAAGGGGAATCTAGGTGTGTATACCAAGGGGAATCTAGGTGTGTATACCGAGGAGAATCTAGGTGTGTACACCGAGGGGAATCTAGGAGTGTATATAGAGGGGAATCTAGGTGTGTACACCGAGGGAAATCTAGGTGTGTACACCGATGGAAATCTTGGTGTGTACACCGAGGGGAATCTAAGTGTGTACACCGAGGGGAATCTAGGAGTGTAAACCGAGGGAAATCTAGGTGTGTACAGCGAGGGGAATCTAGGTGTGTACACCGATGGAAATCTAGGTGTATATATAGAGGGGAATCTAGGTGTGTACACCGAGGGGAATCTAGGAGTGTAAACCGAGGGAAATCTAGGTGTGTACACCGAGGGAAATCTTGGTGTGTACGCCGAGGGGAATCTAAGTGTGTATACCGAGGGGAATCTAGGAGTGTAAACCGAGGGGAATCTAGGAGTGTAAACCGAGGGAAATCTAGGTGTGTACACCGAGGGAAATCTTGGTGTGTACACCGAGGGGAATCTAAGTGTGTATACCGAGGGGAATCTAGGTGTGTACACCGAGGGGAATCTAGGAGTGTAAACCGAGGGAAATCTAGGTGTGTACACCGAGGGAAATCTAGGTGTGTACACCGATGGAAATCTAGGTGTGTACACCGATGGAAATCTAGGTGTATATATAGAGGGGAATCTAGGTGTGTGCTTATTATTATTTCAATGGTTTTTGAAGGAAATTTGTTGATGTTGATGAGATTTTGTTTCATTTGGCTAACCTGAAGATGACCTAAGAAGATCGAAATATTGCTCTGTACTTTATTTTAATTAAAGTTTTAATACCAACACCAATTGTATTGAGAATACGTTTTCATTTTTGGTTCTTTTTACTAAACGTGACTGCAGTATTATAACATATGATCTTTCAAATAAACATTGGTATTACGTATTATCGTCCTGTCATTTCTTTGTGTTAATACAAACGCCTCTGGCCCGGCATGGACATGTGGTTAAGATACTCGACTCATAATCTGAGGGTCGAGGGTTCGAATCCCCGTCGCACCAAACATGCTCGCCCTTTCAGCCGTGGGAACGTTATAATGTGACGGTCAATCCCACTATTCGCTGGTAAAAGAGTAGCCCAAGAGTTGGCGGTGGGTAGTGATGACAAGCTGCTTTCCCTCTTGTCTTACACTGCTAAATTAGGGACGGCTAGCTGAGATCGCTCTCGTGTAGTTTTGTGCGAAATTCAAAACAAACAAACGCTTCAGTTAAGGTTTCAATAGAGAAACTGAAATGAACATTGTGTTTCAAAACATTCGCTTTTATGTGCCCTTAAGATAAGGGGTTTCAGAGAATGTGTCATTGAGACCATGAAATAACATTGATAAACAGTTTTAAATAGAACTTATAACATTTGGTCTACTTTATAATGGATGAAATGTAGTTATTAAATAAAATAAGAACGGGGTTTAAATGTGTCAGTTTAAATAGGTGGAAGATCTATTAGAAATGCACGATTAACCAAGATAGACGAAGTCAAGGAAGGCAAAACATATTCAAGTAATTTTGTAGCGGGAACTGTCGATTTGAAGGTATTTAAATAATTTTCAGCGAAACGAAACACGCGGATAGTTTCGATCTAATTTCCCATCAAAAAGTAATTTTTAACTAGTTATCCAGTGTAAGGACACTCTCTATACATACACGTGTATGAAGGTGTCATTAGATCAATTTGAGAAAAGCTGGTTTAGATTGTGTTGATTATCTGGGACAAAGAGTGGGTTTTGTAATAGAAATATTCTTCCTACACTCACTGAAAAATAACACCACACTAGACTTTCTTCGTTAATATTACTACTGGGAAAAAAAAATACATTCTTAGCTAAGAAAAATAAACCCAAGGCTATTACATAATAACAACCTCACAGAGAATTATTTTTTGGCCACAAATTTATGCTCTAAGTTTATGAATATAATCCTAGATTTATGCAATTTCTGAATACTTCACCCCGCTTATACAGCGGTAAGTCTGCAGATTTACAACTCTAAAATCAGGAGTTCGATCCCCCTCGGTGGACGCAGTAAATAGTCCAATGTGAGTTTGCTGTAAAAAAAAAAAGACGTACGCTAAATACTTACAGAGGTGTTTTTTTACAGGAGTGGATCTTATTTTCTTGTTTAACAGTTGTAGACTTTGACCTATTCACTCATTAAATTCTTACAGGGGTTAATTCTTATCTGACAGTTATAAACCCTGGCTTAGTTGTCAAATACTTACAGGGAATTCCACTGGATGAGAATATTACTTTCAAATATAGCGACTAATGATGTAGACATTTTTCACTTATCGAAATTGTAGAAAATAATCTAAGTTTGCTTTTGTGACTTATCTGTTATAGGTTGAACTTCATTGAAAGAGACGAGAGTCGTCGCTTTAACTCATATGTATGGATATGTGTGTAAACGAAGGTGTTTTAACATGCCTTTATAATTGTTAATGTATTTAAATGTACATGAATATGATACAAATATCTAAGACGTACATTTTGAAGTACGTTCATGCTAAAACCGTATCCTAACATTTGGTTCTTTGTCTTATATTGTTGCTTTCTCAATCTGTTGGCAAACAAATATTGAAATGTAATTTGGCTGTGAACTCAATACGTACAACGTTACGTAGCAGCATAAGCGCATTAATACATTGTAGCTAAAACACAATCGCGTTAGATTACTGCGTGTTGAAGTTTTTCTTAGAGGTACGTAACAGGATTTCCTTCGTCAAAGTTTCTTTAATACAAAGTTTCAAAATGCACTGTAGCGTGTTCTTACTAAATATATCTACAGGAATACTTATTAGTTTAAGAATGTGATGTGATTTCTCGACAATAAATTTAATCTGCCTGTCTAACTAGTTTTGGAACAGTCGTCTTCATGCTGTTGTTGATAATTTGTTAATTCAACAAACCCGTTTTCTGAGCTATATTTATAACCATATTCGAACCAAAATTGTTTTTCTGTAATAACGTGAAATGATTAACACAGTACACCTAAGTGTGCTGATTAACACAGAACACCTAAGTGTGCTATTCATTCTCTGAAGCCGTCGCTCAGCGCGATGATACAAACAGTGCTTTCTTTTTTACTGAAATATTGTAAAAGAATAACGCAGCTAAACACACATATGCACGTGCTTATATGACAATTTTAATTTTCAGACTGTATTAAAAATGTAGAGGTGTCGTTGCGGACATTTATCTGTGAGCAAACAAAAAGCAATTTTCAAAAAAAAAAATTTTTCGTTAGTTGGACAAAAGTAAACTCGAACCGTTTTGTTTTGTCTGAAGATTACATGTTCGAAGCTATTTTTATCAAAAATGTAAACATTTACCAAAAAGACCCGAAGATTGAAGAATAGAAACACTAAAAGTATGAAATGTATAGGATAGTGTGATTTGTAATACACCAGGAACACCTGAAGAGTGAAAGGTGTAAAACCTATAGGATAGTATTATTTATAATACACCAGAAACATCTGAAGAGTGAAATGTGTAAAACGTATAGGATAGTATTATTTATAATACACCAAAAAACCTGAAACGTGAAAGGTATAAAACTACAGGTGTAAATAAGAATGGAATAGTATTATTTCTAATAACTACGGGTGTAAATAAGTGTGGGATCGTGTTATTTGTAATACACCAGAAACACCTGAAGAGTGAAAGGTGTAAATAAGTGTGGGATCGTGTTATTTGTAATACACCAGAAACACCTGAAGAGTGAAAGGTGTAAATAAGTGTGAGATCGTGTTATTTGTAATACACCAGAAACACCTGAAGAGTGAAAGGTGTAAATAAGTGTGGGATTGTTATTTGTAATACACCAGAAACACCTGAAGAGTGAAAGGTGTAAATAAGTGTGAGATCGTGTTATTTGTAATACACCAGAAACACCTGAAGAGTGAAAGGTGTAAATAAGTGTGGGATAGTATTATATACAAGATTCAGGATCTGGACCTGGTGGTTGCCATAGTAATTGTATTACGAATATCTATTGCAAGTATCGAAACCCAATTTTAGTGTTAAACCATCACTCATCACACCGCTGAACAACCTAGGGGATTGACAGACATAAGTGATTCAAATCTAGGTCTTTCGAACAATATTGAGGGGTGAGGACTCAAATAAAACGTCTTTCTTGGTGTACCACAGAAACTGATATGAGCTAATTAGTAGCTGCAGAAGTAGCGTAATGAACAAAACTAATTCTAATAAAGGTGTAATTGTTTAGACAACCACGACTTAATACCAACAACTGAGCTGTGTCAGGGATTCCCCGCAGTCAACATGCACCCTCTCTCTCAAAACACGTCAAATTCAGAATGTTGTTCTCATCCTTTCTGTGCTCGTGCCTGGCACCATCTGTGAAAAGGTAAACGTCCTTTTAAGTCATTTTATTGGATAGGTGATTTCGAAATCTTTCAAGGAATAAAAAACACTGCATTCGTTACAAAAGTAAGCAAATTCATATAGGTACGTTAAGTCGTGAAGTTAGTTTAAGTCAGTTGGAAGACCTGATTACTATTCTCGGACATAACACGTCATAACATCAGTATCACAGAACCTACTACTCTGTCTTACTAGCCTAGAATGACGAACAAAACAAAGAAAAGTTAATAATTTGTTTAACAAGAGCGTAGAAATATAATTTTCTCTATGGTGAAAAAAATCACATTTTCATTGTAAACATATTTTCTTTTTAAAGAAATTAGTTCGTGAACACAATAGTTAAATTATATTTTAAGTAGTTCGAAGTGTTTTGACTCTAATGTTCCAGCTAATGTTATAAGAAATATCACGTTAAAAGATTCGTTAGGATTTTTGTATCATTAGACTAGTTTTAACTTGATAAGAACAAGTTAATGTTTGAGACCGTAATATTTCAAACAGAAAGATTTGACTTTTTTCTTCCTCAAAATGTTTTACTTTAAAGCCGAACGGTTTGGTTACACAATTTTATCAATAGGTTACACAACCAAGAGAAATCTCTGTTACAAACGTAGAGTAGGATTTCAGCGACAACACAAAAGATTCATCATTGTAAGATTCGTCCTGTCGATAAAGTCAAGTTTTGTCATTTCTACACTACTTGCATTATCCTTGAAACATTAGCTATAGTAGTTATAGTGTAGCAGCCGAAGCAATATGTAATTAATTATATCATTAAACATTATCATGACAGTTTAATTATTGTAAGGTGATATTACCATTCTACCTTTTAGACTTGTAAGGCAAAGCTGTGTTGTACATTATTGTAATGCGTTAATTCTTTTAAGGTTTAAGTATCTATAGTTTTGTTTTGTTTTTAATTTCGCCTGAAACTACATAAGGGCTATCTGCGCTAGCCGTCTATAATTTAGCAGTGTAAGACTAGAAGGAAGGCAGCTAGTCATCACCATCACCCGCCAACTCTTGGGCTACTCTTTTACCAACGAATAGTGGAATTGACCGCCACATTACAACATGCACGCCCTTTCAGCCGTGGGAGCTTTTTAATACGACGGTCGTTGGTTAAAAAGTAGCCCAAGAGTTAGCAGTGAATGGTGACGACTAGTGGACCCTCTTTAATTTAACTTAATGTAACAGTTCTGATAACACTTCCTTATCATAAGATATTAATGATCCACCTAAGTTAATGGAAATTTAATAGGTATAAAGATAAATTTAATAGGTATACAGATAAATTTAATAGGTATACAGATAAATGGGCATTTAAAATTTTGTAGACAAGAAATAATTTATATGTTCAGTAGTATTGTTGTAAACAAAAAGTCGTTTATATTTTTAGTAGTATTGTTGTAAATAAGAAGTCGTTTATATCTTTAGTAGTATTGTTGTAAATAAGAAGTCGTTTATAAGTTTAGTAGTATTGTTGTAAATAAGAAGTCGTTTATATGTTTAGTAGTATTGTTGTAAATAAGAAGTCGTTTATATGTTTAGTAGTATTGTTGTAAATAAGAAGTCGTTTATATGTTTAGTAGTATTGTTGTAAATAAGAAGTCGTTTATAAGTTTAGTAGTATTGTTGTAAATAAGAAGTCGTTTATATGTTTAGTAGTATTGTTGTAAATAAGAAGTCGTTTATAAGTTTAGTAGTATTGTTGTAAATAAGAAGTCGTTTATATGTTTAGTAGTATTGTTGTAAATAAGAAGTCGTTTATAAGTTTAGTAGTATTGTTGTAAATAAGAAGTCGTTTATAAGTTTAGTAGTATTGTTGTAAATAAGAAGTCGTTTATATGTTTAGTAGTATTGTTGTAAAAATAAAGTTGTTTATATGTTTAGTAGTATTGTTGTAAATAAGAAGTCGTTTATACGTTTAGTAGTTTTGTTGTAAATAAGAAGTCGTTTATATGTTTAGTAGTATTGTTGTAAACAAAAAGTCGTTTATAAGTTTAGTAGTATTGTTGTAAATAAGAAGTCGTTTATATGTTTAGTAGTATTGTTGTAAATAAGAAGTCGTTTATATGTTTAGTAGTATTGTTGTAAATAAGAAGTCGTTTATATGTTTAGTAGTATTGTTGTAAATAAGAAGTCGTTTATATGTTTAGTAATATTGTTGTAAATAAGAAGTCGTTTATATGTTTAGTAATATTGTTGTAAATAAGAAGTCGTTTATATGTTTAGTAGTATTGTTGTAAACAAAAAGTCGTTTATAAGTTTAGTAGTATTGTTGTAAATAAGAAGTCGTTTATATGTTTAGTAGTATTGTTGTAAATAAGAAGTCGTTTATATGTTTAGTAGTATTGTTGTAAATAAGAAGTCGTTTATATGTTTAGTAGTATTGTTGTAAATAAGAAGTCGTTTATATGTTTAGTAGTATTGTTGTAAATAAGAAATCGTTTATATGTTTAGTAGTATTGTTGTAAATAAGAAGTCGTTTATAAGTTTAGTAGTATTGTTGTAAATAAGAAGTCGTTTATATGTTTAGTAGTATTGTTGTAAATAAGAAGTCGTTTATATGTTTAGTAGTATTGTTGTAAATAAGAAATCGTTTATATGTTTAGTAGTATTGTTGTAAATAAGAAGTCGTTTGTATGTTTAGTAGTATTGTTGTAAATAAGAAGTCGTTTGTATGTTTAGTAGTATTGTTGTAAATAAGAAGTCGTTTATAAGTTTAGTAGTATTGTTGTAAATAAGAAGTCGTTTGTATGTTTAGTAGTATTGTTGTAAATAAGAAGTCGTTTATATGTTTAGTAGTATTGTTGTAAACAAAAAGTCGTTTATAAGTTTAGTAGTATTGTTGTAAATAAGAAGTCGTTTATAAGTTTAGTAGTATTGTTGTAAATAAGAAGTCGTTTATATGTTTAGTAATATTGTTGTAAATAAGAAGTCGTTTATATGTTCAGTAGTATTGTTGTAAATAAGAAGTCGTTTATAAGTTTAGTAGTATTGTTGTAAATAAGAAGTCGTTTATAAGTTTAGTAGTATTGTTGTAAATAAGAAGTCGTTTATATGTTTAGTAGTATTGTTGTAAACAAAAAGTCGTTTATAAGTTTAGTAGTATTGTTGTAAATAAGAAGTCGTTTATATATTCAGTAGTATTGTTGTAAATAAGAAGTCGTTTATATGTTTAGTAGTATTGTTGTAAATAACAAGTCGTTTATATGTTCAGTAGTATTGTTGTAAATAAGAAGTCGTTTATAAGTTTAGTAGTATTGTTGTAAATAAGAAGTCGTTTATAAGTTTAGTAGTATTGTTGTAAATAAGAAGTCGTTTATATGTTTAGTAGTATTGTTGTAAACAAAAAGTCGTTTATAAGTTTAGTAGTATTGTTGTAAATAAGAAGTCGTTTATATGTTTAGTAGTATTGTTGTAAATAAGAAGTCGTTTACATGTTTTGTGTTAGCATTGTAAATATGCCGTTATTTATTGAGAAATTACGGGATGGTTTCGATAAACATTACGATGTCAGCTCGTTTAGAGTTTTATGTCACATGATAGTTTTGGAGGCACAACTCTAATACACGACCTGTACATGAATTGAGCTTAAAGAACTACGTTTTAATTGAGTACCTCAACCACTTACGTTTAAGCCTCATAATCGTTCCAGAATTTTAAACCTGTTTTTACAGAACTCAAAAATATTGGTTGACATGACATTTTCTTAAGGTTATTCAAGTAATACGTCCTTTGTTTTCAAAGGCATTTAAAGTATTTGGTACGTTTACTGTGAAAGACACATGGACTAAACGACTAGGTCAGATACCCCAATAGTTCAGACGTAACCATGCTTAATTTAGATGTGGAAGGTCAGCCAGTCATAAACCATTGCGACATATTCTACGCCAAATAATTTAAATTTCTATATATAGCAGAACCGTGCAGACTATTAAAAGTATAACTGAATTATAATCGGTTTATTTTTTAAATAAGAGAGAGTGCAGCGACATGTTCTTTGAAAAATACGAAAGGCATGAACCAGTGTTGAAAACAGGTATGTACAGGGGGGAATTTCCTCTTTGCGAAAATCAACCCCGAATGAGAGTATTTCACATTCTGTCGAATTTTAATTTCTCTCCCAGGTTTAGCATTCTCACCCCACGCCCCGCCTCCACCATCGGTGGAAAATTCTGGACTCAACACTGACAGGAACAGTTTAACTGTCGTTTACAAGACCAGACTTATCGGTTTCCAATTATGGTACATTCGACTGTTAGTAACTTCACGTAACGGAATATAAACATTACTTTGTGTTGTTTCTCTTTGCTTGCGTCTTTCCCCAGAAAGGTATACAGAGCACGTGGGTTTGCTTTCTCACGTTCTTCCTGCATCACACGTGAATATTTGTCTCTACCATTTCCCATAAAATCTATAAGGATAAATACCATTCAGTACTTTTGTTACAACCATTGTTCTAAAATCAATGGATATTTTTTTGTACAAATGATTGATGAATAATGAACAATGCTAACAAGCGAGTTGTTAAACTTGATGAGGTTTGTTCTCAAAATGAGAACAAGTAGGATCTTAAAAAAAGTCGTTATAAGCTGTGCTATTCCTTAATATAACTTTATTACAATGTGTTGTTACTTCATCTACTAACAATTTATATTCTATTTCGAAGTTGCGGTCACCCGCTAGTACAGCAGAAAGTCTACGGATTTACAACGTTAGAATCAGGGGGTTCTATTCTCCTCGGTAAACTCAGCAGATAGCCCGATATAGATTTAGTATAAAAAATACACACACAAGACGTTGCGGTATACAGCTTTATATACTCACGTGTCTGAATAGCAGTCGTGTCATGATAGCACGTGTCAGGTCAAGTACAGTTCCCTGCTCTGAAGAACTCGGATAGAGAAAGATTTTATTAAACATCATTAATCACCATAATAATGTATACTAACATCTTATATTTTAATTAGATGGATACAGGTCACTGTTTGATACTTGAGTTCTGTTTTCTACTGAAAAGAAAATCCAAACCTATAGTATTTTCGTTCAAAACTTTATCAAAGTTTCATTTTTCAAGTAAAAGCATAAGAAGAAGACAAGAAACAAAGATTATTGTGACGATCTTAACTGCTGTTGTGCAAGGAACAGGTAGCCTCCTGGTGGTGGTATTTGGTTGAAGTTTAGCACAAAGCTACATAACGGACTATCTGTGCTCTGCCCATCACTTGTATCTAAATCCATTTCCTAGCGTTGTAAGTTCACAGACATAAGTCTGTGTCACAGAGAAACGTCGTGGTATTAATATGTTCAAGGTGTGTCATAAAACATCTGTTCTAGTTTGTAACTGTATCCCTTGCATTACATTTTAAGTCATGTTTTAGTTTGTACTTGTATCTCATTCACTACATCATAAGACATATTTTACTTTGTACTTGCATCTCTTTCACTACATTATAAGTTATATTTTGGTCTGTACTTGCATCTCTTTCACTACATTATAAGTTACATTTTAGTAATAACATCTCCATTAAAGTTCAAAAATAATATTTAGAAATATTTATACCATTTACATCATTGTAAGTAAATACTAAGTGTTTTATCTATTGCTCATATCACTGCCCTCATGAGGTGACAAATTGAAAACTTTCTACATTGTAATTGCAAGATGGTATCTGTCTTGTTCTGGTACAGCCTATTAAAGGATCTTCCAGAATAGAATAACACAGTTAAAAATTTTGTACCATTTGAAAATGAATTCAGAACTTGTTTCTATCAGTAGCAACAGAATAATATTTTTAAGTTTCTTGAATCTACTTTTGGTCTGGGAAACCGCGGCTACGAAACCTTCTGCTGGGTTTTCAGTTGACGTGGCTGACTTAACTTTATCATCAGTTGACGTGGCTAACTAAACTTTATCATCAGTTGACGTGGCTGACTTAACTTTGTCATCAGTTGACGTGGCTGACTAAACTTTATCAACAGTATTCATAAAGATTCGAAGGAATTCTTACAAACTTTTCGATTAAACTTTTTATTAGATATTTTAATGTCATCTGTCCCCGAAGTATAAATATTTTTGTGATCTAACAATAAACTGAGACTTAGTTTGTTTATTTCAGGAATATGTCCGCTTTCGTTAATTATCTAAACAACAATTATCACTCTGTGATCCACTTATAGATTCCAACAAATAGATCATAACTTACTCCACTTTAATACAGTAATTTCGAAACATATTAACGGTACAAGCGTCAGTTACGTCTATTTTCTTTGTTAAAATCAGAAGTCACGTTTGTCAGATTTACGAATAGGTAACGCTTGCGTTTTTGACTCATTTTATTGCGTCCGAAACGCAAAAAAAAAAAATTTAATTAAGGGCAAATACAGACCCGCTGTTTATTAAAGTTAAAACACTTATTCTCGATTTTCAGGGCTGCATATTAGATCCAATCTCGTCCAGGGTTTTCAGAAACACGATTATTTTTCTTGATGACAGTCACGGCTTTCGTGCATCCAAAGAAAGAAAAATCCTACTTAAATTAGAATGACTTTTGAAACATCTTTACTCACTTTGAGTTCATAGTTACCTCCTTTTACCGTTTTTACTATCTCGTAGTTAAGGAATGCAGAGCGAATGAGGAAAGCACTCCATGTTTATATAGTTTAAATTATGTAATTCGGTATTTTTCTGGGAAATTAATACCAACGTCTATACTTATACTATGCACTACATTCATTGAAAGTTTACCAGAAATATACTAAAACTAGATTGTTTCTGATTTTGTATCAACGTCTTCAAGTCTAACTGGTTTTACCTTTTCTTTAAGCGAGAAATGAGCTGACAGAGAATCCAATACGTTTTACTACGTTCTTCGAGGAGCGTTGACTCATCGTTATTGTTTGTTAACGACTTTCTTCCATGATATTACGAAATGATATAGGTTCAAAATACCACTTTAGGATAAAGATATGAAACTCTGTATCCTGAAAACTCTCTTCCGTGATATTATGAAGACACGAAGGTTTAAAAATTCAGTTAAGGGTGGATATATATATATATATATAATTCTACATCCCAAGAACTTTCTGAATTTCTCCCCAAGTGGCTCAGTGGTAAGTCTGCAGTCTTACGACACTACAGTTTAGGTTTCAATACCATTGATGGTTGGCAAATCACGGACATTGTGTATGATTTTGTTTTACAACAATAGAACCAGCCCACCCAAACGTTTTGAATAACATTGTTAGATTCCATCGTACCACAAACAATAACTGTAGAAAATAAAATAGACCCAAGTTTTTAAAGAAAGTCACGTAAGAATATAACAACATGTTAGGACACAACTAAAGATATAACAACATGTTACAGTATAACTAAGGATATGACAACATGTTACAGTATAACTAAAGATATAACAACATGTTACAGTATAACTAAGGATATAACAACATGTTACAGTATAACTAAAGATATAACAACATGTTACAGTATAACTAAAGATATAGCAACATGTTACAGTATAACTAAAGATATAACAACATTTTACAGTATAACTAAGGATACAACAACATTTTACAGTATAACTAAGGATACAACAACATTTTACAGTATAACTAAGGATACAACAACATTTTACAGTATAACTAAAGATATAACAACATGTTACAGTATAACTAAAGATATAACAACATGTTACAGTATAACTAAGGATATAAAAACATGTTACAGTATAACTAAGGATACAACAACATTTTACAGTATAACTAAGGATACAACAACACTTTACAGTATAACTAAGGATACAACAACATTTTACAGTATAACTAAAGATATAACAACATGTTACAGTATAACTAAAGATATAACAACATGTTACAGTATAACTAAGGATATAAAAACATGTTACAGTATAACTAAGGATACAACAACATTTTACAGTATAACTAAAGATACAACAACACTTTACAGTATAACTAAGGATACAACAACATTTTACAGTATAACTAAGGATACAACAACATTTTACAGTATAACTAAGGATACAACAACATTTTACAGTATAACTAAGGATACAACAACATTTTACAGTATAACTAAGGATACAACAACATTTTACAGTATAACTATTCACGTCTGCGTATTTCTGTTATTAATATGTTGAATATTATTTTGTTGTCTTTAAGTGGTCACAGCAATCAACTCCTAGATTTATAGCATTTAAAATTACAACAGTGCCTTGTCATATCGTATCATAAATACAATGATACATTTCTTTTATATGAATGAGAGCAAACATACACAAGATTGAATCTGATTCGATGTTGAAAGTTCACAATTAATTGTAGTGAGTACATTCGAACAAACATTCAACCACAATAGACTTCAAAAATAAGCCCACGAATAGATGCCATTGAGAATTTGATGCATTATAAAAGTATCGATCAATTCTAATTATTGTGCCGGACAAAACTAGTCCAAGAGCTGAAGCGGATGGTGCAACTTCTCTTGTCTATCACTTGAAAATTAAGTAACAGCTAACGGAGCTAGCCATTTAGTTACAGTCACTCGTTGCTTGTGACTGTTGTACCATCCAGTTGCCATAATCGTTGTTTGTGACTCTTGTATGTGAACTTCTTTTGTGTTCTAATAATTATTTCGATTCTGTATAATATCGTATTTGTTAAGAATCATGTCATATTTATTCAACTATTTTACAAGAAATTAATACCAAAATTGTACTGTGTTTGTCACATAGATATATATTAGCTTACTTCTGCTGACCAATATCAAATCTGCAATTACGATTGTCCCCATTTTTACCCAATTCTGATCTTTCCTTTGATTCTAAATTTCGTAATTATTAAAATAAATATCATCCGTGTCGCGTAAGCAAAACTTCAATTCTTTTTAGCAGGTTAAATAGTACGGGAAAGGTCAGATAAAAAGTTACTGATAATTCTGCTCATAAAAACAAACAGTTTAGAACGTGCTTGTCAAGTTTAATAAATATGGTGGAAGATTTATCTGTTTAATATATTATTGTAATGATTTTTTATACACTCTTCACTGATTTATAGAACCGAGAAACTCACTAAATGTCATTCCTCTCTCTTACAGTTAAACTTCCGACGACCCTTGATGTCGTCACGAATTAGACTTCAGCGCCACCAGTCGGGTTACTTTGTCTGACCTCATTCTCAAGCCACGTTCTGATAATTCAAAAAATACGGTGCTTTGTTAGGCTTTTCAGACGAGATTCACAAAAGGTTTAAATAAACTACAGATTTAGGGTGAACGTTAAAAAGTTTGTTTTTTTCGGATCTCGGTATATAAAAAACAAGTCGTTCCTAAAGTACTTCACTGCTGATCCAGGCACAGTGTATAAAGAAAAAAATGGGATTTAGAAATGTCATTGTCCTTATAAAAATACCAGAAATACTAAGATATGTCAGACGAAATCTGAATGTATAAAATACTCACAATTCAATGTTTTTATCAACGTGGGTCCTAGCAAGACTTCTTATTAATAGTAGTCCTTTTTGAAATTAGACTAACGATTGTAGTTCCAAAAACTATAGCCCATGTAAATTACAACAAAGAATCCCATAAAAACTAGTTTTATTCTTTACGGATAAAAGTAATTAATTAATTAGTGTTTTTCAGGATTACACAGGAGAGCTGATTTGTGATCTAATTTATATATCACGCGTCATTAGAGGATTAAATACATTTGTTAAATCGGGAAAACATTTCGATAAAGGCAATAAATATAAACAGCATTCAATATCAACTGATAAATATGAACAACATTCAGTATCAACTGATAAATATGGACAACATTCAGTATCAACTGATAAATATGGACAACATTCAGTATCAACTGATAAATATAAAGAACATTCAGTATCAACTGATAAATATGAACAACACTCAGTATCAACTGATAAATATGGACAACATTCAGTATCAACTGATAAATATAAAGAACATTCAGTATCAACTGATAAATATGAACAATACTCAGTATCAACTGATAAATATGAATAACACTCAGTATCAACTGACCATATGAGTAATACTTAGTATCAACTGATAAATATGAATAACACTCAGTATCAACTGACCATATGAGTAATACTCAGTATCAACTGATAACTATGAAAAACACTCAATATCAGATGATTTCCTTATAAATTATTTGAAATGAATGATAGGAAATGAGACGATTAGAAACATTTACGTTCTCACAACTTCAAGGGAGCCCTAGTAATAAATAAAGAAACGCATGTCCTAGTTTCCCATAAAATTAACCACCAATGGTATTTCAGCTGATTTGACTTGTGTATCTAAACGGTTATGTTTTTAAATATAATTGTTCAACGATTACTCGTTCAATTTTTGCATATAATAACAAATAAATGTTTTGTTTTCTTTTATCTTCCTGTGTAGCCACTTGAAAAGCTTATTTATTAAACTGTTTGTGGTGTCTGTTGAACAGGTCGGTGAACAACATAAATTCCAATGTACAGAACACTCGCCTTACTGATGAAGAATAGACCCTAGTTTTTTATATTTGTGTACCACCTCTCTCATGTCATTTAACCAATGTATTTGGATCTTCCTTAACAAAAATTACAAAACTAGTATCAATTTATAAAATAATTGGAGCAGAATTACCTAGTTGTCTACGTAATTGACATAGTTAACAGTATTAATCATGTTTTACATAAAGTTGACATGATTTAAAGTGCTGACCAACTACTGTCATGTTAACAGTATTAATCATGTTTTACATAAAGTTGACATGATTTAAAGTGCTGACCCACTACTTTCATGTTAACAGTATTAATCATGTTTTACATAGAGTTGACATGATTTAAAGTGCTGACCAACTACTGTCATGTTAACAGTATTAATCATGTTTTACATAGAGTTGACATGATTTAAAGTGCTGACCAACTACTGTCATGTTAACAGTATTAATCATGTTTTACATAAAGTTGACAAGATTTAAAGTGCTGACTCACTACTGTCATGTTAACAGTATTAATCATGTTTTACATAACGTTGACATGATTTAAAGTACTGACCCACTACTGTCATGCACGACTGTATTGATAAGATCCTACTTTCAATGTCTCTAACGAAATCTCTGTTACGGTTGAGTGATATAACACTGTATTTACAGATAAACATTGACTAACAGTATAATTAACGCTTACATCCAAAAGTGTTAAAATGAGCTGTTTTTTCTAATATTAAAGAACTTAACTAAATACTTATTTGTTAATAAATACTGGTTGCTTTTTACTGTCTGAGTGACACCTGCAAAATTCGTATTTTTATTGTTTTTAAGGTGGATATTATTGCTGGATTTCAACATATTTATTAGGTTTAAGAAATACTCGGCTGTTTGACATATTCTACGTGTAATGAATATTCCTTTCCTTGTTACTACAATCTTACAAATATTTTAACCTACTGAAGCGCATTTTTAGTTTCGGTTAACACCTTTTGTTGATTTTATAATTTCGTAATACACTGGTCATTTTATTACTAATAATTCTGTTATTTCAACATATAAAATTGCTACAAGGTTATAATTTATATATTGTTTTATATTACGTGTTTTCCCACCATTAACTGGTGGAATCAACAAAACAGTGTAAGTTGTATTTAGTTATGTTTGGATTTAACAGTGAGTGAATATTGTTTCCGGTCCTTCTGTCTTCTATCATTTCGAAGTGAACGATGATAATGGTCTGAAACACAAATTAATTTAGTCAGTTTTGTTAGAGTTATTTGCTTATACGATTATCTGTTTATAAAACAGAACTCAAAGATAGACAGTCGTAATAATGAACATTATTTCCAGTAGCAAAATTCAATTTATTTAATTCGTTTTTCGTATGAAATATAAACTATAAATATAAACTATGAACAAATCCAATGTTTATTAGAATTCATTAAGTGCAAACAAAAATGGAGCGTTTGAAATAAGATGTAACAAATCGGATTCCACTGCCTCGATCTTGTCAAGTAAAGAGAAATAATTAGACAGTGCACATACTGTCCATAACTCTTACCAGAATACGTCATCTGTTTCTAAATATCATCTGTAAAACAAAAACACATTTTTTTGTTATACTTATATAGATGATTCCAAGAGCCACACATCTTAAGTATTTCTATTCATACTTGAAATATTTCTAATGAAAACCTGAGGTTAAAACTTATGTTGTATCTTACATTTAAACAAAAAGTGTCAAAGTATATCAGTTATTGCAGAACGTTAAGAATGTATAACCTGTAAGTATTATTTTTTTAAACGAAAATGTCTTAATTTGAAATAGAACACTCTAACTCTCCCTACTTCAGTGTGGTTAATGCCATCCTTTATGATGTTTCCTACCACCATAACCTCTAACTCCGCCAAGTCCACCAACTCCGCCAAATCCACCAAGTCCACCAACTCCGCCAAATCCACCAAGTCCACCAACTCCGCCAAATCCACCAAGGCCACCAACTCCACCAAATCCACCAAGTCCACCAGCTCCACCAACTCCGCCAAATCCACCATAACCACCGACTCCTACTACACGAGCGTGAGCGACGCTAATTGGAATAGCAAGAAATGTTCCAACGCCATATCCGCCTCCAAAACCTCCACCATATCCTCCTCCAAAACCTCCACCATATCCGCCCAAACCGATTCCACCACCACCATATCCGCCCAAACCGATTCCACCACCTCCATATCCGCCCAAACCGATTCCACCACCTCCATATCCGCCCAATCCGATTCCACCTCCACCATATCCACCATAACCTGTAGCTTCAGCTTTCAGATCTTCCGTCTCTGCTGCCTGATTATTCTCTTCCGCCCAAACTGTCAACATGAGAAGACTGAGAGAAAATAGAGCGAAGATCTGAAGACAAGATACGGAGTATTAAGTGATATTCCAGGATACACCGATAAGAAATAATACATTAACATACACAATATCTCTGTGAAAAGAATTCCTGCCAAAAAAGTACGAAACTAACGTTGAATGGAACAATGATAACTTTACATTATTCAAACTGAATCTCCTATTGAATGGAACAATGATAACTTTACATTATTCAAACTGAATCTCCTATTGAATGGAACAATGATAACTTTACATTATTCAAACTAACTCTCCTATCGAATGGAACAATGATAACTTTACATGTATTCAAACTGAATCCCCTATTGAATGGAACAATAATAACTTTACATTATTCAAACTGAATCTCCTATTGAATGGAACAATGATAACTTTACATTATTCAAACTAACTCTCCTATCGAATGGAACAATGATAACTTTACATTATTCAAACTGAATCTCCTATTGAATGGAACAATGATAACTTTACATTATTCAAACTAACTCTCCTATCGAATGGAACAATGATAACTTTACATTATTCAAACTGAATCTCCTATTGAATGGAACAATGATAACTTTACATTATTCAAACTAAATCTCCTATTGAATGGAACAATGATAACTTTACATTATTCAAACTGAATCTCCTATCGAATGGAACAATGATAACTTTACATTATTCAAACTGAATCTCCTATTGAATGGAACAATGATAACTTTACATTATTCAAACTGAATCTCCTATCGAATGGAACAATGATAACTTTACATTATTCAAACTGAATCTCCTATTGAATGGAACAATGATAACTTTACATTATTCAAACTGAATCTCCTATCGAATGGAACAATGATAACTTTACATTATTCAAACTGAATCTCCTATTGAATGGAACAATGATAACTTTACATTATTCAAACTAAATCTCCTATTGAATGGAACAATGATAACTTTACATTATTCAAACAAAATCTCCTATTCAATGGAACAATGATAACTTTACATGTATTCAAACTAAATCTCCTATATCTTCAATAATCATGCTTGACTTATTTACATAACATAACTAAGATGCAATTAAACAGTGATCAAATATTTATATATTCCCTAAGACACTATTCTAACTTACTACTAAGTTTTAGGTTAAACAACAGAGATACAGTATGTATAACATAGATTTAATTTACCTTTTGGGCAACCATGGCTGAGATGTTGAAATGTTTTATCAGAAGTGAATGAGGAATGGACCACAAGAAGATCTATTTATACTGAGTTAGAGGAAGTCGAGCGTTTCCACAAAAGACCAAATTTGTGAGTTGTCCACGCATGCGTCTTAAAACGATAACTGACCTTTATCAAAGAATAAGATACATAAAAAGATCCGGAACGATATGATATTCCGTACAAACGAATTATTTAAACACGATCACGTTTGTTGTTCTTGTCAGGCAAGTGAAACCTAATAACGAAATATACAAAATTCAGATGTCACGTAGCATCAGCTCTAAAGATAGACTCCTGAAATACACCTGACGTAAATTACCTTGAGAAAAAAAAAGAGAATAGCATTACCCAGTTATAAGACACATTTTTAAGAACCGAATAGAAATAGTTAATAGAATATACTGAAAAAAAATTTTTGACGTCTTGTACACATAAATAACCTGTTTCCTTCGATACTCCTTAAGAAGTATTTTCCAAGTAAATTATACTAATCATTTAGAGAGAGTAAAAACAAACAGACAAACACTACGTTATCTATGATGGTAAAACTATCACAATGTATGTTTTTTTTAGGTTTTAAAATAAGTTGTGTTTATAGAAGTGAGAACCCAAGTACTTTGTTAATACAAACTCGATTATTTAAATGTTTACTAAATATATCATCCCTAATTTCTACTTCATGTTTCTCAACTAAACAGCTGAAAAGTAATAATAGATCCAGTTTTCAGTACTTAAGTGTTTGTTATTCTTAACTTTACTGTAACATTTTTTGTCCATCGGAACACACAGCTTACATCAGTTTTAGTTATTCTGTACTCTATACAGTTTTCATTTTTTTAATACAGAACATTTAGGAAAACAATATAGCACAAGAAATTTATTGATGTGTGTTTTCTAAACAAAGGTTCATTATGCTCACAGTTCGTGTATCTTTGTTGTTGTTCGTTGGAATACGAACATTTTGTGCTCTTCCACCACGAAAATGAAATGCAGGAAAGTTTATTAGTGACAACAAACTCGTTTGAAACAAGTCACGAAGAACTTTATTTTAATTTGGGAAATAAACTCCGCCTGCAGCGTTTCATTAAATATAGAATATGTTTGAATCGACAGATTAATCTCAAATTGAAACCCTTCCAAGCCAATTAAGGTTCAAAAACATAAAAATAAAACACTCTACAGCACTACTTTCTTCACAACTGGGTCTAGAATGTTGGTCACATTTGGATTTTCTTCGTTGTTAAGCCCTGAGCCACATGATGGACTATCTGTGTTATCCACAACGAATATTGAAGTCCAGTTTTTAGCTTTATAAGCTTTTAGACTTCCGACTGCATTTCTAGGGGCTAATGTTAATTAACTAGCAATGTGCTAAATAAATTTATCAGGGTTTGATTTGTTTGTTTTAAATTTCGCGTAAAGCTACTCGAGGGCTATCTGTGCTAGCCGTCCTTAATTTAGCAGTGTAAGACTAGAGGGAAGGCAGTTAGTCATCATCACCCACCGCCAACTCTTGGGCTACTATTTTACCAACGAACAGTGGGATTGACACTCTTATTATAATGCCTTCACGGCTGGAAGGGCGAGTATATTTGGTGTGACGGGGATTCGAAACCGACACTCTCAGATTACAAGTCGAATGCCTTAACCACCTAGTCATGCCGGGCCAACTTCATTAGGGATCAGAGGTAGTTGTCAAACGGTTATTTTGTAATAAAGTTTTAAATACAGTATTTTAAAGTGTATTGTAATTTCCACTGTTCGTTCCGATGTTGTTAGGTTAGTTTTTGTTTTCTTGGGTTTATAAAATTTAAAATACGGTAGTAACATCAGGAGAAATTGAGCAATTTTTATAGCATAATTTTATTTCTTTTATGCCTTAGATTTTCATCGAAGCTCATAAGTTTGAATCTTGTTTTACGTCATTTTGAGGGGATGTTGATTTGGGCACTCGACTCGCGTTTCCTAAAGTTGTGTAGGGTAAAACGTAACGTTTCCTGAAGATGTGCGGGGTAAAACGAAACGTTTCCTGAAAATGTACGGGGTGAATTAAAACCAAGTTTCTTCTATTATTACTCGATTTTTCTTTTCTCATTTATTGTAATAGACACTTTCATCAAAATAATGGTGATCTCTGAAACAAATTTTCCAAGCAGTATTGATAGGGATTAGTCGCTTCTATGGGCTGTTATCCAATTCTGTATGTCTATGGCCTATAATAAGCCATATTTGTCTACGTTTCACTTATAAAAATAAATACAATTTTTATTTCAAATACATAATTCGTTATACGTGTATATTTTAATCAAAACAATCTAAGTGGAAAAACATAGGAATTTATGTTTGGTGATAAATTGTTGAAACGTTTTTAAACCATCCGCGTGGTCATTCAGAGTTCAGGGAAACACGAGTTGTCACATATTTGAAAAGCGAACTTTAAGTCTTAAGTTTTACTTAAAATATGTTTAATCAACATTAACTATTACAATTTTATTTCACGTTTTATAATAGTACAATATAACAATAATATACTTAACAGCTGAGTTGCCAGTAATTACTTCTTTATAAAAAATCGGATTAGATTACTGATCAAAGTTCACTGATTATATATAGATTAACTTAATTTCTCATTGCTTAAGGTGCCAGTTAATGTTTGTAAGCCTGTTCAATTAAATAAGTATAAAGTTTCATTACTTCCAGTTTGTAGACCTCCAAATTGCAATTCTAATTTTTATATTTTAAACTTAGAAAAATTTCTAAATGAATTACAAAACTGCATATCTTGTTGATATATATCTCAATATTTAAGGAAGATAATGATAATAGTAATGTAATCAATGACTTATTATATTGTAATGGATTTCAACAATATATATATATATATGTTAACAGAAGATCAGAACGTTGAGATAGAACATTGGTTAAATCTTGGTTAGATTTTGTGTATACATAACTTACAGGTACAAATCCAAAAAGGTATCTGATCAAGGTAAACATATCTGATCATAGTATGATTTTGGTTAATTTAAAAAGTATTTTTAAGACAGTTAAAATACGACAAAAACATAGTTTCACCTAGTACGTGGCATCCAGTTTTCTGTTCTTCATCGTGTTGCTAACGATTTGATATCCAAATCTATATTCTTCATCTTTTTACTGATTATTTAAATCTAGTTCAATATTCTGCATTCTTTTACCACAAACTCTACATCCCGATCTCTATTCTTCACTGTCTTACCAGCAACATGACACCCAGATCTCTATCTTCATTGTCTTACCAGCAACATGACACCCAGATCTCTATCTTCATTGTCTTACCAGCAACATGACACCCAGATCTCTATTCTTCATTGTCTTGCCAGCAACATGACACCCAGATCTCTATCTTCATTGTCTTACCAGCAACATGACACCCAGATCTCTATTCTTCATTGTCTTACCAGCAACATGACACCCAGATCTCTATTCTTCATTGTCTTACCAGCAACATGACACCCAGATCTCTATTCTTCATTGTCTTACCAGCAACATGACACCCAGATCTCTATTCTTCATTGTCTTACCAGCAACATGACACCCAGATCTCTATCTTCATTGTCTTACCAGCAACATGACACCCAGATCTCTATTCTTCATTGTCTTACCAGCAACATGACACCCAGATCTCTATCTTCATTGTCTTACCAGCAACATGACACCCAGATCTCTATTCTTCATTGTCTTACCAGCAACATGACACCCAGATCTCTATTCTTTATTGTCTTACCAGCAACATGACACCCAGATCTCTATACTTCATTGTCTTACCAGCAACATGACACCCAGATCTCTATTCTTCATTGTCTTACCAGCAACATGACACCCAGATCTCTATTCTTCATTGTCTTACCAGCAACATGACACCCAGATCTCTATACTTCATTGTCTTACCAGCAACATGACACCCAGATCTCTATTCTTCATTGTCTTACCAGCAACATGACACCCAGATCTCTATTCTTCATTGTCTTACCAGCAACATGACACCCAGTTCTCTATTCTTCATCGTTTTACCAGCAACATGACACCCAGATCTCTATTCTTCATTGTCTTACCAGCAACATGACACCCAGATCTCTATTCTTCATTGTCTTACCAGCAACATGACACCCAGATCTCTATCTTCATTGTCTTACCAGCAACATGACACCCAGATCTCTATTCTTCATTGTCTTACCAGCAACATGACACCCAGATCTCTATCTTCATTGTCTTACCAGCAACATGACACCCAGATCTCTATTCTTCATTGTCTTACCAGCAACATGACACCCAGATCTCTATCTTCATTGTCTTACCAGCAACATGACACCCAGATCTCTATTCTTCATTGTCTTACCAGCAACATGACACCCAGATCTCTATTCTTTATTGTCTTACCAGCAACATGACACCCAGATCTCTATACTTCATTGTCTTACCAGCAACATGACACCCAGATCTCTATTCTTCATTGTCTTACCAGCAACATGACACCCAGATCTCTATTCTTCATTGTCTTACCAGCAACATGACACCCAGATCTCTATACTTCATTGTCTTACCAGCAACATGACACCCAGATCTCTATTCTTCATTGTCTTACCAGCAACATGACACCCAGATCTCTATTCTTCATTGTCTTACCAGCAACATGACACCCAGTTCTCTATTCTTCATCGTTTTACCAGCAACATGACACCCAGATCTCTATTCTTCATTGTCTTACCAGCAACATGACACCCAGATCTCTATACTTCATTGTCTTACCAGCAACATGACACCCAGATCTCTATCTTCATTGTCTTACCAGCAACATGACACCCAGATCTCTATTCTTCATTGTCTTACCAGCAACATGACACCCAGATCTCTATTCTTCATTGTCTTACCAGCAACATGACACCCAGATCTCTATTCTTCATTGTCTTACCAGCAACATGACACCCAGATCTCTATACTTCATTGTCTTACCAGCAACATGACACCCAGATCTCTATCTTCATTGTCTTACCAGCAACATGACACCCAGATCTCTATTCTTCATTGTCTTACCAGCAACATGACACCCAGATCTCTATTCTTCATTGTCTTACCAGCAACATGACACCCAGATCTCTATTCTTCATTGTCTTACCAGCAACATGACACCCAGATTTAATTTACATGTTTGTTTGTTTGTTTTCTGAATTTTGCGCAAAGCTACTCGAGGGCTATCTGCGCTAGCCGTTCCTAATTTAGCAGTGTAAGACTAGAGGGAAGACAGCTAGTCATCACCACCCACCACCAACTGTTGGGCTACTCTTTTACCAACGAATAGTGGGATTGACCGTCACATTATAACGCCCCCATGGCTGAAAGGGCGAGCATGTTTGGTGCGACCGGGATTCGAACTCGCGACCCTCATATTACGAGTCGAACGCCTTAACACGCTTGGCCATGGCGGGCCCTTAATTTTGTAAAAGCTCCGTGTGATGGGTATAAGGAAAAAAGCTACTTAACTGGTTCATGAATTGTTTGAATAATAGAAATAACAAGAATTGGAGAAATAATTATTGGTTAATGATTATAAAATATATTGTTTCACAAGACTTTATTTTGGGTCAACTATTGTTTAACTTATATGTTAATGATATTGTAAATATAGGTTTGAAGAGTTTAATACAAATGAAATATATAGGAATACTGATAAAAACCCTGATCATTCACTCGCAATATACAAATGTTATTAGCATGTATGTTTAACAGATTTATGATGAAAGATGTAATAATAGATATAAACATTTATTGGTAAACAATAAACAGCATTATTATTGAAAATGTGTGCATGTAGAAAATTTTAATTCTACGACATAACTAGGGCTAGTTAGAGATAATGATTTTAGTTCGTCTAAAGATATAGCTGTGAGTTTCAATAAATTAAAACCAATTACATCAATATTATGAAAGATATAAAATATTTTACCAATTGATAGAAAAAAATAATTTATATAAATTTAGCAGAATCACTTGTATATTATAGATTAAAAATACCTGGTTGAACATGTAACATTCATTTAAAAAGAATAAGCATATTTCAAACAAAGGATGTTTAAGATAAGAATCTTAAACAGGAATACCGAACTTCGTATAAAAATTTCATTAATGAAGGAAAGTTTAAAAATCAGTTATTTGATATAAATGCACTTTATAAATGCATGATAATTTCGAATTTCTATTATAATTAAAATCGTAAAGTACTGAAAAATTGTATGTACAACACTAGAACATTAGAAAATATATATTTTAACATTCAAAATTACAAGAGTAATATATTATAAAATACCATAGATAATGAACCAACTCCACAGGAGTTATTGAATATACATGCAATTGAAGAATTAAAAAAAAAACAGTCGGTTATTAGACAAAATGATTAATGTTCACTGAATGACAATGTATTCAAACAGGATTAATATTAACATTAATCTAATTAACTTATTTTAATACGCTTATTGTTTATTAATATGCACATAATGTGTGTTACCAAAACGAAAATAACTTATTCTTCTTATCAATGCAAAAATTGAGAGGATTTTAACTAAATAAATAGACAAACAACTTATTCTTCTTATACATGAAAAATTAAAAGAAATAGACAAACAACTTATTCTTTTTATCCATGAACAATTAAGAGAATTAGACAAATAACTTATTCTTCTTTTCCATGAACAATTAAGAGAATTAGACAAATAACTTATTCTTCTTATCCATGAATAATTAAGAGAGTTAGACAAATAACTTATTATTCTTATCCATGAAAATATTAAAAGGATTTAAATTAAAAGAGAAAGACAACAGTATTCGTTGACAAACTTTAACTGGACTATCTAAAGCTACCTTTCAACTAATTCTACAAACTTTAAATTATGATATTTGTGTTACAACAAATCGAATAAAGGATCAGTTACCGAGATAATATAAAATATAAACAATTCACACTTGTTGAGTCAGTGTTGTTCACGAAACATCTAGTCATTTATATTCCATAACTCCTGTGGAGTTGGTTCATTATATACGGTATTTTATAATTTATTACTCTTGTAATTTTGAATTTCAAAATATTTATTTTCCTGTTTCACAAGTAGAACTTCGAAAATTGAACCTAGATACAAGTTGCTCAAAAATAATAATTCGCTGAATAATAATAATAGTAAATACATCAAGTAATATCAATATAATTTTCAGATAATAAAACTTTCGTATGAATGATGTTAACAGACATAGATGAACTAAATAATAATGAAACAAATACATTCAAGATGTGTCAGTTGTTGTAATTAGGTGAACACATTATTTAGGTAGTAATAAGATCTACATTAGTCTATTAGGTGAACACATTCAAGATGTGTCAGTTGTTGTAATTAAGTGAACACATTATTTAGGTAGTAATAAGATCTACATTAGTCTATTAGGTGAACACATTCAAGATGTGTCAGTTGTTGTAATTAGTCTATTAGGTGAACACATTATTTAGGTAGTAATAAGATCCACTTTTATTGTAGTCGTTATACTTACAGTTCTTTATCATATTCTATAGTGTATTCTACAATTGTAACGCTATATTCACCATAACTATCAAGACTATGTTATCCACCATAAATACCGAATCGATCAAATCCACTATAACCACCTAGTTCACCTAATACTGAGTCTAATGAATCTACAACAACGACTAAATCCACTGTTTTCACCGAGACCACTAATTTACCATTACCACTGATTTCTACCACACGAATAGAAACGACACTATCTGGAAAAATAAGAAATGTTTTCACTCCACTTCCTAATCTACCATCATACACTTTCTCCCAACTTCTCCACCATATCTTTCTAAGCCGAATCCCCCACCTCTATATCCACCATATCCTTTAGCTTCATCCCTCGTTCCTACAGTTTCTTTACTTTCATCAGCCCAAACTGTCAATACCAGAAGACAGAGAGAAAACACAACGAACACCTGAAGACAAAGTAAACAGTATTAGTAGATACTCAAGATATGGACTTAAACTGAATCAAAAGGGTCTGTGAGGTGATATAATTGGAATTAGTTTGTAATATCCAGCAAGTAATATAAACCAATGTTTTATTTTAAACTAGAAACCAAGCAATAGAAATGCAGTATGTATAACATAGATTCACCTTACGTATTGAGAAACCATGGTTGAGATGGTGAAATTTTGAATCAGAGGCAGATGAGAAACGGACCACAAGAAAACCTATTTATACCGACTTGATGGAAACCAAGCGTTTTTACACAAGCCTAAATTTATCAGTAGTCCAAACGTGTGTGCTTTAAAACAGTGACCTTTAAAACTGACCAAAGACACAAACGTTATTCTCGTTACATTAACAAAGGTACTGTCTGTTTTATTTTTCAAATTCTTGATATAGCTATAAAACAAAAATGATATAAAATATTGACAATATTAACTGAGGTATTGAAAGTAGGACTAGTCAAATTAATAGTGCTTTATTTTTAGTGAAGTACAGTCTTACACTTACTGTTATTTTTGTTACTATTATAATGATGTAACAATAACTTCCTGTATATAGTTCTGTTTGAGAAGTGTACGAAATTCGTTAATGATTCCAGACAAAGATGAACATTATTAAAAGTGAAAAATTGCGTAAACGTAATAAGGAAGTAATTAATTATTATTCTATAAGCATAATATTATTTTAGAATATAAGTTCTCAGAATATCATTCATAGAAAATAAGAATAGTTATTAATATCGGCGTAATGAAACTCGTGCTGTCTTGTACGTAACATTATCTAAACGAAACGTTTTAACAAAGCTTTTCGTTTGTAACAACAGCCAATTTTCGTCTTTTAGCAGAAAAAACAAAGTTAATTTTAAAGTATTTTAATTTATTTTTTCGAAAGTTATTGTAACAAATAGAATAATTTTTTGATGAATAATTGAGAATACTATGTTTTATTTCATGTCAGGTTTTCCTAAGATCAACAGAAGTTTAAGTTGAACTTATTTAAATCCTGTCAAAAGGTGATTGATACTGATGCGAAGAAAACGAAAACCAGCGAAACCTCCTTGTGGTTCATGTTTGTTTTACTTATGCATAAGTCCTCCAGTGGTACAGCGGCAAATCTGAAGAATTATAACGCTAAAAATGGATTTCAATGCCCGTGGTTGATAAAGCACAGTCAGTCTAATGTGTAACTTTGCGTTTAACAGAAAAACAAACGCGAAAGCGTACACATATATTGAATTTTTTTCTCATCTCGATTTTAGTTTATAATACTCTATGAACAACTTAGTTATACTGATATCCTTCAGTGTAGCTCTCGAAAAATCACATTATTTTAACTTATAGACATAATAAGGTTACGTGGGGGAAAGATAAGATATAAAACCTAAAAACTAACATTTGGACTTTACGTTTGTCCTTGAAGACATGTTCGTTTCATTTGCTTGTTGTCAATTTTACGTAAAGCTGCACGAGGACTATGTGCGATAGCCGTCCTTAATTTAGCAAAGTCATCACCATCCACCGCCAACTCTTGGGCTACTTATTTACCAAAGAATTGTAGGATTGACCGTATCATAATAATGTTTTTCCACGGGTTAAAGAGCGAGCATATTCGCTGTGACAGAGATTCGAACCTGCGACCCTCATATTGTAAGTCGAGCTGCCTAATCACCTGGTCATGTCAGGCCGACATCTTAGTTAATACGAATTTAGTAAAATCTATACACTTATATTTATTTAGTATGGATATTTTCCTCAATATTTGTACATTAATATGACATGAATGAAATAAACAGAAGTATATTCTCACAGTTACAACGAGTTAAGTGCCTTCATGTAAACTCATAGCAGGTTAAAGTTCTGTTTGTTTTTTAATTTCGCTACACGAAGACTATCTGCGTTAGCCGTCCCTAATTTAGCAGTGTAAGACTAGAGGGAAGGCAACTACACATCACCATCCCCTTCCAAATTTTGGGCTATTCTTTCACCAACGAATAGTGGGATTGACCGTCTCATTATAACGCCCCCACAGCTTAAAGGGCGAGCATGTTTGATGCGATGGGGATAGTAACCCTCAACCATCAGGTTACGAGTCGAACGCCTTAACCCACCTGGCCATGCCGGACTACCATGTTAAAGATATCTTATTTTTTATTAAACAAAATTAAAATAATGCTTCATGGCATCGTGTGATGTTTTAGTAGCTGGCAGTCGGACACTTGTAATTACACTGGGTAACAAACTTTTTACTTTTTCATGTTCCTGGGCAGAAAGTGTTATTTCCCAATTGATTATGCCTAAAGTAAATAGAGAAGACGTATTTTTGTCTTCAAACTTTGCTCTTGTGACCTGGGACCGTATAACGAAATCAAGATGGGAGACTATATTTGGGGGCTGATACGTGATTTACATTACAGTCACAAATTTCGAAAAACTCTTCACTTCTAAACATCTTTGTTCATTTTTGTTTAATTTTAGTATAAATACGTGTAAATCTTCATTCATATGTTGTTTTATTCAGACATTATGTAAGTGAAAATGTGCAAATTTGCCCGTTTTTACATATAAAATAGATTAATTTCTAAATTTCGTTATCCACGTCACAAAAGTAGAGTTTGAAGGGAATAATGGCCATTTTCTGTACTTTTACAACACAGGCAATTAAGAAATAACACATACTATCCAGAAACAAAATTTGTGTTACATAGTGTTATTGTTTAACTACATACACGCACATACTTAGAATATATAATAAATTTGTTGAACTTACAAAAAACATGTACTTTTTAACTGCCACAACAGAGAATTAATTATGAGTTATATTGTTTGAAACTACCCGAACATGTATGATAAAAAACCGTCGTGGTTTCTGTGTTGTTTATTCTCAGAGTTCACAGAAAACAAAACAAACAGATAACTTCTGTTTATAATATCAACTGAAGAAAGTTTAAACAGTCAGGTTATTCCTCCTAAACTACTGTAGCGAAACTCTTGACAGTTTGTACGATTTAATTATTAAAGTCTTCGTTTGATAGAATATTTATTTCTTTATGATAGCTCAATCCTAAGGTCAATGTGTTCTCAATCCTTCAGTGGGTAAGGTTAGTGTAGTTTAATTAATAGAAGCCAATGTTGTCGGACCTCAAGCATATCCTCCGCTGTAATAAATATATATATTATTCTCAACCTAAAGAAACGTGTTCATCTTTCTGGAACGTTATTTTTATGACATGCTCGACACGTTGTTGTTTTTGTTGAACAGAACAGTTTTGTTTATTTTTGAATTTCGCGCAAAGCTACACGAGAGCTATCTGCGCTAGCCGTCCCTACTTTAGTATTGTAAGACTAGAGAAAAGGCAGCTAGTCATCACCACCCACCGCCAACTCTTGGGCTACTCTTTTACTAACGAATAGTGCGATTGACCGTCACATTATAACGCCTCCATGGGCGAAAGGGCGAACTTGTCTGATACGACAGGGATTCGAACCCGCAACCCTCAAATTAGGAGTCTAACGCCTTAACCCACCTGGTCATTCCATGCCTGAACAAATCAGATCTGTAACATAATAACTAAGACAACAATATAAAGATCTGTAACTATTGTTGACATTACAACGCTGATGAATATTCTTGTCAGAGTTATCTTGTATTATTGTAAAGAGAAGTGTTCGTAATATCATTAATTATATAAACTTTGATAATTATATATTTGCCCATAATGCAATACACTATACATATTAGGAATATAACAAACAGCAAGGAAACAGCAATTATCAGTGAGTTACACATTCTCGAGTTTTTAGCGGTGGAAGATTTATGGGAACACTGATATATTCTCCATGTATTTATGTTACTTGTTTTCTTTTTGTGAAATACTTTGGAATACTATTTTGTTGCTCGAAATCCTTAACATAACAAAACAATAAAACAGTAATCAAGTTATGATTTTGTTATATTGTAGCAATATGTAATAATATGTTAACAATAACCTGTCTATCTTCTTCTCCAGTTACACGTATTTACTGAGAATGGAAGTCAAACATTTCCACAAAGGACGTCTTTCACTGTTTGAAAACAACAGTTTCTTCTTAGTCCTAATCATAATTTATATAATATGATTGCTAATAAATTAGAAGTCTCGTAATAATGATAAATTCGCTTGTTGTAATACAATAAATAAGGCAAACAATCATCACCAACAGGTATTAATTTAATAGTATCACGACCGTTAATAAGGTTTCCACAAAAATTGTTTTCCGACTAAACCAGTAATCACTCACCTTAATTAACCCAAATTCTAATTTCAAAATAAACTAACTAATTTCAGTTCCTTGTACTATCATGATTGTTTTAGTTTACTGTGTTACTGGATATATAGACAGCGATATATTATTGTATGATATTGCTCGATATCTTATTGTATGATACTACTCGATATCTTATTGTATGATGCTGCTCGATATCTTATTGTATGACACTGCTTGATATCTTATTGTATGATACTGCTCGATATCTTATTCTATGACACTGCTTGATATCTTATTGTATGATATTGCTCGATATCCTATTGTATGATACTGCTCGATATCTTATTTTATGATACTGCTCGATATCCTACTGTATGATACTGCTCGATATCCTATTGTATGATACTGCTCGATATCTTATTGTATGATACTGCTCGATATCCTACTGTATGATACTGCTCGATATCCTATTGTATGATACTGCTCGATATCCTACTGTATGATACTGCTCGATATCCTATTGTATGATACTGCTCGATATCCTACTGTATGATACTGCTCGATATCCTATTGTATAATACTTTATTCTTTTGATGCTGATGTGGAGAAATGAATTAAAAAGGTTGTTCAATTCTAAGAAATAGATATAATTCAAATATTCATTAGATAATTCAAACCATAAACTTTCATAAGGAAACAATTGGATAAGATAATTAAAATTATTATGAGATATATATAAATATTATTTGGAATTTCGGGGTAAAGGACACACAATAAGAAAAACTGTAGAATTAGGGATGTAGAGTTTGTTGTTGTTTTGTTTTTAGGATAAATGGCTTATGAAAATTTTTCATTTTCTGTTCGCTCGTTAATTTCAAATATTGGTGAGAATGATGTACCTTGTGTTATTCTTTACCAGTTGTACCAGTATTCCTCAGTGTCTGTTTCCAACATCTTACGCGCTTTATTAACAAAATTTTATGATGTTAAAGCTGACCCTAAGAAAACGTCCTTATCACTTTGATCAATAACTTACACAAAATTATTGACACTAATACTTCAGTTAAAGAAATATTTGGACTTTTAGTTTCTTCTTTAGTATCTATAGGAAAATAGCTATATAGAAAAATCCACATATTTTCTTAATAACTGTGAGTATACGTTTATAAAGTGAGAATACGCTAAACATCTATTTTCTCTCCGTTACAAGTAATATAACTGTGTAAAACTTAATTTCAACTTGGCCGGCATGGCCAGGTGGTCAAGGCATTCGATTCGTAATCTGAGGATCGCGGGTTCGACTCTCCGTCACACCAACCATGCTCACCCTTTCAGCCGTAGGCGCGTTCCAAGTAGACTTTCAATCCTACTGTTCGTTGGTAAAAGAGTAGCCCAAGGGTTGGCGATGGGTGGTAATGTCTGGGTACTTTCCGTCTAGTCTCACACTGCAAAATTAGGGACGTCTATTGAAGATAGCTCTCGCGTAACTTTGCGAAAAATTCAAAACAAACTTTAATTTTTAATTAAACACCAACTTCGGTCTGGTATGGCCAGGTGGCTCCGGCGCTCCACTCGTAATTAAGGGTGCGAATCTCAGTCCCATCATATATGATCGCCCTTTCAGCCGTAGGGATGTTATAATGTTCCGGTCAATTCCACTATTCATTGATAAAAGAGCAGCCCGATAGTTGGCGGTGGGTGGCGATAACTAGCTGCTTTCTTTCTAGTCTTACACTGCTAAATTAGGGAAGGATACCGCATTTAGCCCTAGCCTAGCTTTGAGCTAACTTCAACCAATGACAGTTGTATTGTTTTTGGTTTTAACAATTTTGTTTCTGTATTATTGACAGATTTTTGTCAATCAGAAACTGAACAAAAGAAGCTTCGGTTAATGAATTTTGATTTGAACTATTTTGGTCAGATCTTTTCCACGTAACTAATTGTGATTTCTTTTATTTTCATAACTCTTATTAGGGTTTTAAAACAAATCACTTTTTTGACATTATATCGTCTCGGAGCAGTTTCTCAATGACTCTTATCTTAAAATAATTGTTCAAGCAACTCTAATAAAAATGTCTAACCTCATATTTTGTTAATATTTAAATAAATCTTGTAAAGTCAATGGATGGTATCAGTATTCTCCTGAGATACTAAGTCTCATAGTGCTGTATACTCACAGCTGAGATGGTTTGAGCAAATTCATGATTACTGACCATTATTTTTTTTATCAACCATTCGAAAATAACTAAAAAAAATCCATATATTTTACAGTTTTTGCGCTAAGTATTTCAGTGACTTAAAGGGTTCGAAGCCAACGCTTTTAGGCAGCTGTAAAACTGAGAAGAAAAAAAGAAACGAATGTGAACTGTAGTTGCCTCTCAGAACTAATCGTTTGCGAACTATAAGTAATGTTTATATTATTGAAACATTGAGTATTAGTGTTATTATTATATAATGCATTTTACTTTACTTTTCTAGCACTAAATTATGATATCTTAGGCGACATTTATGTTCCAAATCATTGCACTTTTAGTAATGCTGTTTTCAAAGAATCTTTTCGTACCATTGTAACAAATGGCAGGAATATTCAAACAGTTCTATGTCGACTTTTTAACCATACAATTTCTATGAGATTTTCGCTAGTTCTTGTAAGTACTTTTTGTCATTTGATTTTCTTATTTTAATAATTTAGGTTACTGTTGTTTTTGTTGCTTTTGAATTTCGCGCAAAGCTACTCGAGGGCTATCTGCGCTAGCCGTCTCTAATTTAGCAGTGCAAGACAAGAGGGAAGGCGGCTAGTCATCACCACCCACTGACAACTCTTGGGCTACTCTTTTTACCAACGAATAGTGGGATTGACCGTCACATTATAACGCCCCCACGTCTGAAAGGGCGAGCATGTTTGGTGCGACCGGGATTCGAACCCGCAACCCTCAGATTACGAGTCGAACGCCTTAACACGCTTGGCCATGCCGGGCCCATTTAGATTAGTATTTTACTTTTTGTAATTCTTAAAACTTATTTAATTTTGCTTGTTTATTAAACAGGTTCGCCTTTAGCTATTTTTCAAGTTTTTATCTCGGAATTTGAGTAAGTTTTATTTATTTATATATTAACGATAATAAATTTTATCTCGCTGTAGATTTCTACGAATGTAGCGGAGTTTAATAATACACTAACAGCAGTTTGCTTGCAGGCATGTGAGACGGTATATCTGGAGTGAAAACACGTATTTAGAAACCTTCTTATTGCTGTATTTGATGAGAATTAGTAGAACAAATGGTATTGTAATTCCTACTCGAAAAAGGCTTAGTGATAAACTAGATTTTTATAATATAATAAGGTTGATAAACAATAGATAGTTAAGTTATAACATTTCTATTATCGAGTAGGTTTCCACGAAATTTATCTCACAAAAGTCCACGAGGGTAATGAATGAAACTTATGCTTCAGGATAAACTAGTTAAATGTAATTCTAATTACCACCATTATAAATAGTTTACATCATAACATTGTTCGATTAAAACCACTATTGTTTAAATATACCGTATTTCGCTGTAGTTCATTCTGTAATAAAACTGAACGTTCTAAGAAGTTGTCCAGTCCTCAAACAAATATGTGAGTCAACTACTAGTTAGACGCCTCAAACATTCTCACTAGCAGTAAGAAATAATGTTACAAACGTTCGCTGTACATCTAATAATGTTAATTAAGATTCGCTGTTGTTTGTTGTGTTTTAGTTTATATTATATGGAAGTTACTCGAAAGTTATCTGCTCTAGCCATTTTTACTTTTGAAGACGTATACTGATGATTTGTTTGTTTTGAATTTCGCCCAAAGCTATCTGTGCTAGCCGTCCCTAATTTAAGACCAGAAGGGAAGAAACTTGTTGTCATCATCCGCCGATAACTTTTGGGTAACTCTTTTTACCAACGAATAACGCAGCTGACCGCCATATTATAACGCCACAACGGCTGAAAGGGCGTGCATGTTTGGTGTGACGGAGATTCTAACCCTCGACCCTTACACTAGAAGTCTAGCGCCCTAACCACATGCCTATGCTCGGGCTAAATGGTTATATTAGAGAGAGAAGATTACTAGTTAACATTACCCACTCTTACCTTGTGAATACGATAATCAAAGAATGAGATTTGACTGTTACTCTTGTAACACACATGTGTGTGTTATGTTTGTTCTTTATAGCTAAGCTACATCGGGCTATCTGCTGAGCCCACCGAGGGGAAAGACGTATAAGGTCTAAAGGTCAATTTGTACGTTTCTATTTAATCGGTAAGAAAAAATAATATTTTGCTTAATTATATTGTCCTATATTAATACATTAAACTCACTTCTTAATATTTTCAAAGACTTTTGGCGAAGATTTTTATTTATAATCCGACTCATATAAAACAAAAACTAGACTTGGACAATATGTTAAATAAGTGACTTGAATTTCTTCGGTAGTAGTCTCAAAGAAACCAACCGTTACTATAAAAAAAGGGTAAATTAATTTGTTCCACACGTAACCTAAGCCTAATTCAATAAACTTCAAAATTCAAAACTTTCTATAATCAAAATTTTCAAGCTGATGAAATTATATATTAGTTCTCATATTACATATTAGTTCACATATTACATATTAGTTTTCACATTACATATTACTTCTCATATTACATATTAGTTCTCATATTACATATTACTTCTCATATTACATATTACTTCTCATATTACATATTACTTATCATATTACATATTAGTTCTCATATTACATATTACTTCTCATATTACATATTACTTCTCATATTACATATTAGTTCTCATATTACATATTACTTCTCATATTACATATTAGTTCTCATATTACATATTACTTCACATATTACATATTACTTCTCATATTACATATTACTTATCATATTACATATTAGTTCTCATATTACATATTACTTCTCATATTACATATTAGTTCTCATATTACATATTACTTCTCATATTACATATTAGTTCTCATATTACATATTAGTTCTCATATTACATATTACTTCTCATATTACATATTACTTCTCATATTACATATTAGTTCTCATATTACATATTACTTCACATATTACATGTTAGTTCTCATATTACATATTACTTCTCATATTACATGTTAGTTCACATATTACATATTACTTCTCATATTACATATTACTTCTCATATTACATATTAGTTCTCATATTACATATTGGTTTTCATATTACATATCAGTTCTCATATTACATATTAGTTCTCATATTACATATTGGTTCTCATATTACATATCAGTTCTCATATTACATATTACTTCTCATATTACATATTACTTCTCATATTACGTATTAGTTCTCACATTACATATTACTTCTCATATTACATATTACTTCTCATATTACATATTACTTCTCATATTACATATTACTTCTCATATGGTTGATCTTATGCTACTCTCAGCTCTGGCTGTTTTTCGATTTGTTTCGTTACTCATATTATTATTACAAACTAAACCTCTAATGTCTCATGAAAACATACAACATTATTCACTAGTGTGATATTATTGAGAGATTTTATACAAGTCATTTATCCCCAAAATATATTAAATTAACGTAACTCTTATCCAGTATGACTAAATGAATATCCGTTATGATTTTCTGAGATCTGAATTATTCTGAGACACTGCTTTCACTCGTCTTCCAGAAAACCATTTCTGATTTTGCTTAAAATCATTTGAACAATATCTAAAAAATACAACATACCGCTCCTACGCTATTGGCAGCTCGTGTTATTTCCTTATAAAGACTAACATTTGATAATTTATCTGTCTCTTATGATAGCTTACGTGAAAAGTTCAATTTATTTTTTATTAATTATTCTGAAGAAAAAGTGAAATTTGGTCACACTAACAATTTCCACAGCAGTCGTACGTAATAAAACATTAGTACCATTAAGTTACAGAACACAGAGTTACTAGCTAATGTAAGAACAAGATAAAACATTAGTACCATTAAGTTACAGAACACAGAGATACTAGTTAATGTAAGAACAAGATAAAACATTAGTACCATTAAGTTACAGAACACAGAGATACTAGTTAATGTAAGAACCAAATAAAGCACTGATACCATTAAGTTACAGAACAAGGAGATACTAGTTAATATAAGAATAAGATAAAATATTAGTACCATTAAGTTACAGAACAAAGAGATACTAGTTAATATAAGAACAACATAAAACATTAGTACCATTAAGTTACAGAACAAAGAGATACTAGTTAATATAAGAACAACATAAAACATTAGTACCATTAAGTTACAGAACAAAGAGGTACTAGTTAATATAAGAACAAAATAAAACATTAGTACCATTAAGTTACAGAACACAGAAATACTAGTTAATATAAGAACAAAATAAAACATTAGTACCATTAAGTTACAGAACACAGAGATACTAGTTAATATAAGAACAAAATAAAACATTAGTACCATTAGGTTTACAGAACACACAGACACTAGTTAATGTAAGAACAAGATAAAACACTGGTACCATTAAGTTACAAAACACACAGACACTGGTTAATGTAAGAACAAGATAAAACACTAGTACCATTAAGTTTGAATTCAATAACGTTACAACAATCATACAGACATCAACGAAAACTGCTCTTCGACCTAACAATAATCTATTGCTACCAGAAATAAATGACCTTATAACACTAAATTGTTGTTTTCGTACCGTTGGGTGTCCAATTAAAAACAATTAACGATTTCTTGTTATAAGGTCGTTTATGTCTGGAATTAAAATGTTTTCTATACACCAATATGGACTACAGATATTAAATGATATTGTATTAGATTAGCGAAAGCAAATTGTAATTTCATAATAAACTAATTAATTTTAGTTCTTCGTAGTGTTGTGAATAGTTTAGATGTAACACTGTATATTTAAATAACACGTTATTTTATGCCTGTTAATCAGAAGAAGAGTACAAAACAATTAAAAGTAATTTACCAAACGCTAAAATACATATGTGATTAAAACACCCATCACACTTTACTAGTATGGTTTGTTTAGTGAATTTCGCGCAAAGCTACTCGAGAGCTATCTGTGTTAGATGTCACTAATTTAACAGTGTAAGACTAGAGGGGAGGCAGCTAGTCATCACCACCCACATCTAAATCTTCAGCTACTCTTTTATCAACGAATAGTGAGATTAATTATCACATTATAACGTCCCCACGGCTGAAAGGTCGAGCATGTTTGGTGCAACGGAGATTCGAACCCACGACTCTCGGATTACTAATCGAGGACCTTAACCACCTGGCCATGCCGTGCGAGCAGTTTTAGTAACTGTAATCCTTTAGAAACAAAGGATTCTGTGAAGAAGTCACGATAGTTGGTTTTTAGTTAATTTAACATTCAACTATTCGTACTTTATTTAAAATAATTAAACTTTAATTAATTTGTAAATGCAACCTAGTCAGGGTAAAATAACCAAACCTACTACATTGTCGTTTACTAGCCGGTATTGGATTGAGATGCGGTTTTTTAAATTATATTTTAATGTTGCTCTGCTTATTCCGTTTGTTCTTTGAGATTACCTAACATTAAATACATTTTATGTTAAATTAATATGAAATTATTCATTAAACAAAAAGCTGTTTCTAATTCATATAGACCTATATTCAAAATATAATAATAAAATAAAATACAAGCTCTTCCATACACTTGCCTGGTTATGATATTGACGGTTATAACACCTGACGAAACAAAAGAGGACACTAGAGGGCAGTATCTTACTGTTAGAGTTTCTATGTGTTGATCATTGACTAACGTTCTAGCAGTTACAAACTAGATTCTGAGTGATTAAGATGTTTATTTTTATCTTCTACATAAAATTCTAAATTACTAATAACTTCAGTTAAATAAAATAAGGAGCATCTATCATGGGTCCACTTAAGTATAGGTTTAACTCTCTTTTTGTTTTGCTGAGAAGTTAATAATAATTTTTTACACACCGTAGTAACTAATTAAGTGTTTCATTGGAATCAAGCACAAAGCTACACAATGGACTATCTGTGCTCCGTCCACTATGGGTATCGAAATCCGGATTTTAGCGTTGTGAATCCTCAGACATACTGCTCTGTCAGTAGGGAGCCCTAAGTAATTAACATTTAAAACAACACAATTCGAAGAAACTTTTGTGAAATATTGTTGGTTTTTAATTAAACAATTAACTTTTGCACGAGAAACGTTTTTGATTTCGAAATGCGTTCCAGTATTGTTGAATTCTCAACGCGAACCAAGTCGACAAAATTTATTGTAAATGAAACATCCGATTTTGTAAAATAAGCTTATTTATTTTCCAGTATTTTGGGTGTTTCGTATCTCCTAGACTTTATATAAATATATTTCTTTATACCCACAAAACAAGGCTTAACCTGAAGAGTCACAACTCATATATTACTATTTTAGTTTTAATATTAATGCATGTCTTACACGGAAAGTCAGAACACGGTCCTACTGATGTCATAAACATGATTTTACTAATATTTCTAAGAGGTAGGACGAGGCTAGGATCGCGATGGACACAAAGTGGTTAATATAAAGCACATGGTTAAGCACCGTATACCCTGATAACAAAACAAAACTGTATTAGTACTGGCTGCTTCCAATAAACGAATTCATTTATTAAATGTTGCTTAATTGATAAAACACAAGGTATAAGATAACCTATATCAGAAATATTCAAAGCTATCACTGCGGGTGTGCTTGTACTCAAATAGAGAACGACTAATTTTATGTCTAAGATAAAAAATATAAACAATTATAATTAATTTTTTGCTACAATCATATTAAGGATTAAACTTTTTGCAGTTAAATTCGTTTTAAATAATTATAATAGCAATACAAATTAATAGCTCTGTTCTCAAATATGACGTGTGTGTGTCATTATTGTTTTCAAATAGTCTTCTGATGTAATAGAATTGTAACAAGAGTAGGATTATACAACTGTAATAATGTCATATTATTCTCAGATTTTTCTGGTGTCATCGACTTGGTGTTCTTAATAGTTCCTACACATTATGGTAATTTTATTTATTACTTCAGATTGATATTTCATTACTCAAAATTCTAAAATTACAAAATTATTATATCATAGCTTCCTTTCTACTTGACTGTTGAAATCAATTATTTAGAATTTATAAGTAACTTGTATTAAGTTTAACGTTAATTAAAAATCATAATTCTTCTCCCGCTATGCTTTTCCAATACTGTAGCAACCAGCATGTTACAATACACAAACTGTTATTTTTTTATGTACTATTGCTGAGACGAAACGTTTCTCATTAAACTCTATTTACAGCGAAGTAGAAGACGTGAAGCGTTTCTATAGATGACTCTTCTTACGAACGAATGTTAAAGAAAAACATTGTTCTAGATTCTGATGGTAATTTTAATTGTGTAATTATCACTATATAAACAACTTAATGTCTTTTTTTATAACATTATGAAAGGTATCAACAAGTAGTACCACTAAGTGTCAGTTGACTATAGAGCAGACTTACTATGTCCTTGGACGTAGTAATAACCCATCCGGTTAAAGAACGCAAACTCTGATTTCATAATAATAAATTCATAAACCTTAATTATAACCCTAATAATGGTTCTAATAATTTCATACTTAATTTCATATTAAACTCTTCAATGTGAATAAATTAAGCCACAGCAAAAACAAATATCGTTTTTTTGTTTCATTTGTACAAAGTAAGAAATGTTAAGCCTAAACATAATACGTCTTAAGAATTACCAAAAATTAAAAGTCGTAAGATGTACAAATACGTTTTTATTCACATATAAGATAGCTTATAAATAGAAGTGACAACACTGCTTAATCTCTGTAAGAAAATTTACAAATTCTCAAAACTCAGATTCTAAAATAAGCAGTTTTTATTAAGAGTAAACACATGGCGTTTTTATTTACAGATTAAAATCCGGGGTTAACAAGAGTTAGGTTACCCATCTCATGGCTTTGCGTCGTAAGTCTTCCGTAATTGTTCTAAGTTCTTTACAGTTGGCTTAAAAATTAACTAATTTCTAGCTAATAATTTAAACAATTATGTAAAGATAAAGCTAGTTTTTGTACAATGTCCGTATCATAAACACATATAAGCAGTAATTATATAATGAATTTTATAAACAATGGTTTAGTTTCTTAATATCCCCAGCTGGTACAGCAGTAAGTCTAAGGATTTACAATTCTAAAATCAGCGGTTCTATTCTCATCGCTAGACTCAGTAGATAGCTTAATGTGACTTTGCTATAACAAAACACACAAACACGTTGCTTAATATTTTTTATTGTTCTCGATGACGTGGAACCTACTTGAAATGAAAATATATCTCAGAACGGCTGGTGTCGGTATTAACACTTTTATTAATAAGTAGAGAAGAACGTTTCGACCTTCCTAGGTCATCTTCAGGTAAACTCGAATTAACCTAAAGATGACCTAGGAAGATCAAAACACTGTTCTTTCCTTATTAATAAAAGTGTTAATACCGACACCAGCCGTTCTGAGCTACAGTTCATATTGTTTTAGGGTTTATAGGGTATATATATATATTATACTTACATAATGCAATTGAATAAACGTATGAATACAGTAACCATTTTTCTTCTCTATCGAAAAGTAACTATAACTACAAGTACAGGGTATATTAATTCATTATTTATCTCTAAAATTTATTTCACCAAATTCACCCGTTTATTAGTACTTTTGTCAGATTGACAGAATTTTGAACAGACTTTTTTATCTTTAACTGTAAAGGTAGAGCGTTCGATTTGCAACTTGTGGATATGTTCGTCTTTCTAGCAGTGAGGGTGGTATAATATTATGGTCAATCCCACTATTTGTGATACAATAATAGCCCAAGAACTGGTGGATTGGGTATTCATGAGATGCCTTTCTTCTAGTTCAAAACCAGGGTCTGGCATGGCCTAGCGCGTAAGGCGTGCGACTCGTAATTCGCGGGTTCGCGCCCGCATCGCGCCAAACATGCTCGCCCTCCCAGCCGTGGGGGCGTTATAATGTGACGGTCAATCCCACTATTCGTTGGTAAAAGAGTAGCCCAAGAGTTGGCGGTGGGTGGTGATGACTAGCTGCCTTCCCTCTAGTCTTACACTGCTAAATTAGGGACAGCTAGCACAGATAACCCTCGAGTAGCTTTGTGCGAAATTTCAAAACAAACAAACAAGTTCAAAACCAGTGACAGCTGGCGCCAAAACCCTGAACTATTTTTGTGGGAAAATAAATTGTAAAAGCAAACCTTTGAGAAGTGTCCCATTTAGAGTTTCACCTCAAGACTCAGGAAGTTAAACACGTGGTTAATGTTTGTCTACTTCCACGTGACTTGTTTCTGTTACCAATTTCTTACTTATACACAAATCGTTTTGTTTTTTCCTTGTAGTTGTTGAGTTATAATATTCTTGAAAATGATGTATTTTTATATTACCGATGTAGTTGTACCAACATTCCTCACTGTCCGTCTCCAACACCTGATGCGATTTATAAATAAAACCTTAGGTGCTAACGGTGACGCGGAAAATGCTCGCATCACTTTGATGAATAGCGTACAGAAAAGTGTTGACAGTAAAAGTTAAGTTAACAAAAAATAACTGAACTTTTAATTTATTTTCTTCGTCATTGTCTAGTATATAAATAACCATTAAAAAAGGCATCTCGTGATGACAAGAAACCCATCTTTGTTAACCTGAATATAACCTGAGAAGGTCGAAACGTTGTTCTCTACTTTATTTTAATAAAAGTTTTAATACCCATATAAGCCGTCTTGAGATGCAAAAAAAAAACATTTATTTGTTACCGATAATTTACTTAAATTATCTATGTTAATTAAGCGAGAATTAACTAAATAAAGCTATATTCTACCATTAATTAAGAAGTTGCTTGGGAACTCCGTTAATGCTAATAACGATTTAACAATTTTCACAACAGCGACATCGTCTTCTTAGAACAATTTTATTTCAATACATTTTTACCGATTTTGTTTTTAAGTTCCTTCAAGCATTTACATCAAACAAATAATTCGGCAGTTGGCATGCTGAGGTTTTCAATAATATCTTTCATTCGTTTTTGAAGAACTATAAGTCTATATTATAACTCAGTCAGAATCTGTGAAACCAAATATTGCACAATCGATTTACAATTCGCAACAACTTCCTTTAAGAACAGAAAAAGCATATACATTATTTTCATCAATGTTTGTCGAAGAACATAAACTAATTTAACTCCATTACATAGTTTATAATTTCATATAATTACAGTCAAGAAATATTTTACATCTTCAATTTACAGTAATGAGTCGTACATTAAAAAAAAAATCAACCAGACAAGGTTGCAACCTAAGCCTTTTCTGTTACACTGATTACTCTTACCAGAAAGCCAGCCTTATCGAACTTAGGTTGAAAATGCACTGGTGACGTTTTAAAATAATCTACTGTAACGAATTTGCTGTTATATATTTATTTTAATATCTGCGTTTGTTTCCGTTTGATGTATTGTTCGATGTATGTTGAGCAAGTCTGGCCTGTTCTCTAAATTTGTAAAAGAATCTCGTAAGTAAAAATCAACAATATATGTTTTACAAAACACTAGCATATCTTCAAATTTTGTTGAACGTTCGAGAATCTAATTGGTATAAACGATAGTGAGAAACAGGAATAGAATAATATTGGTCAACTACAGTCAGTATATTAAAAGCATCAGAAGCTTTAATTGTAATTAACGCTTATTAATCAGAAAACTACGGAATTTGACCAAGAATGTTGATAGATTTTAAACATTAAACAACGTTCAAGTTCAGTAAATAAAGTAAGTATTTCTTTGAGGACATTAAATATGTTCGTCGGTGAAACATCAGTTTATAATAGGCTTAGAGGCCAGCCAAGCAAGCTTAAGAGAGGTGTAACACTATCAAATCTGTATTAATTTACAAGTTGTGGACCTAGACCGTGGATAAAATACTGAATTATAGACCAGATAGAAGACTCAATATTGTTTGTACAACTTGTATTTAAACCAATATTTTTAATAACGGTTATTACAAATTGTATCGTTGTTTGTATATTAAAATATATTTGTCTCAGGAAAGAAGACTGTGTGTATCAATCTTGTTGGAAAATGTCGTAAATTTGATACAAATCGACATTTAATTAACTTTTGAATTACAACTTTCGGCTATTTGAAATTGTAATATATATACTTAAAGCACATAACATAATCAATTGGATACCCGTCCGAGATAAATTATTATGCGTATCAGAGCTATATAAAACATTATAGGCTGACAATAAACTGTGGTCTTTAGATTAAACTTGCCAGTATTGGGCACTTAAGAATTTCCTCGTTAATTAATAATAATGACATTAACTTCCTGAAAGTGTGTTGTACATCATACCCTTCTCTTAAAGTGTGTTGTACATCATATCCTTATCTTAGAGTGTGTTGTACGTCATATCCCTTTCCTTAAAGTGTGTTGTACATCATATCCTTTTCCTTAAAGTGTGTTGTACGTCATACCCTTATCTTAGAGTGTGTTGTACGTTATATCCCTTTCCTTGAAGTGTGTTGTACGTCATACTCTTTCTTTAAAATGCATTGTACATCATATCCCTTTCCTTAAAGTGTGTTGTACATCATATCCCTTTCCTTAAAGTGTGTTGTACATCATACCCTTATTTTAAATTGTGTTGTACATCATATCCCTTTCCTTAAAGTGTGTTGTACATCATACCCTTATCTTGAAGTGTGTTGTACGTCATATCCCTTTCCTTAAAGTGTGTTGTACGTCATACCCTTTCTTTAAAGTGTGTTGTACATCATATCCTTTTCCTTAAAGTGTGTTGTACATCATATCCCTTTCCTTAAATTGTGTTGTACATCATACCCTTCTCGCTTCCTGAAAATGTTGTGAAAAGTTAAAATCTTGTCTGTCCCTTTAGACTATCGTAGTATACTTCTGAAAGTTTGTATTTTTTTGGTACGAAGCTCAACACGTAATAATACGTCGTACATACGTTTAACATGAAAACATGGTGGTGATTTTGGATGGTTACTTTTACGACACCACAGACGAGTTCGATAGACCTGGTTTTAATATTTTTCTTGACTTAATCAGGTCTATCGCATAACGACTACGAACACAGCAAGAATTGTTATCAGTTTCTTTGTAATTAATTAAGCACAAAGCTACAGAATGGGCTATCTTTGATTTGCCTTCCACGGGTATCGAACTCCTTTTTCTAGCGTTGTACTTACCAAATAATAGTGGGATTGACCGTAACATTATAACGCCCCACGATTGAAAGAGCGAGCATGTTTGGTGTGACAGGGATTCGAAACCGTGACCCTCGGATTGCGAGTCGAGTGCTTTAACCACCTGGCCATGCAAGACCCATTAAATAGCTATAAACGATCACCACTGTTATTACATGTACTGTTTATATCACGTGTCCATTGCCACTAAATGTCACTATTAATTTTAAAATATTAATATTTTTTTTAACTTCTAATAAAACTGGACATCCCTAATTTTGAATAACTGACCAAAAGAGTGTCGGGATCAGAACTCGATACTGGTGAATATTTCCCTGGCTCCTTAATGAGAATGACGGAAATCCCTTGACATTGTAATAAGGTCATAGTTCAAATACTTTAACAGGACGACGTCCTCAGGGTATTTGCCAAGTTAGGATAATTCAATGAATATTGAAACTGTTTGAGTAAAATGTTAGAAACGCAATGTTCTTTGAACAAACCGCTAAGGTTGATAGCTACACAATATACGTCTGTGTATAATGTTTAGATACGTAAACGATAATTTATTTCAAAATGTGACCCTTTCCAACTTAAATCGCCCAAAGTATCACATGGCGATTTCCCTAAATAATAATTGTTATTTCAATTACTTCGAGTTTGTTTAGTTCACGATTTTATTTCACTTATCCAGTTTGTCCTTTTAAATTATTGAAAGCTCAATAAGAAATTTTAATTTAAAATATAATCGAGTAATTTGTTAAACAATAAAATTATCTTATTTCCAGATAAACGTATCACGTGATCTTTTATCGATTCAAATTATTTTCGGTTTGTTTGATTCACGAGGTTATGCTAATTACGATTCCTCATTTTCCTTATTAGGCTATAAAAAGTTGATGTCGAAGATTGATTTGAAATAGAGCTAGTAGGCCCGGCATGGCCAAGCGTGTTAAGGCGTGCGACTCGTAATCTGAGAGATGCGGGTTCGCATCCCCGTCGCGCCAAACATGCTCGCCCTTTCAGCCGTGGGGGCGTTATAATGTGACGGTCAATCCCACTATTCGTTGGTAAAAGAGTAGCCCAAGAGTTGGCAATGGGTGGTGATGACTAGCTGCCTTCCCTCTAGTCTTACACTGCTAAATTAGGGACGGCTAGCACAGATAGCACTCGTGTAGCTTTGTGCGAAATTCAAAAACAAAATAGAGCTGAATGATTTATGAAACATAGCGTTGCAGTGAAATTTTAATTTTATATAAAAATAGGCACATTGTACATAAGTGCGAGGTTTAAATATTCCGCTTGTTGTCGAGAAGACCTATATACAACGATAAGTTAGTAATAAAACTGATGGTTTATGACGCTATACGAAAGTAACTTTTTTAATCTGCCAAAGCATTTCTTGCCATCGAAGTTTCAAACTTTACTCGTGAATAAATATCTGTCAACAAAACATTATTAACTTACAACTTTGTACAAGATAAGAAAACTGTCATTCTCAAGAGAAATCAGATTGTTGAAATTAATAGAAAGAGCTAAAATAAATTCAGACAGTTTCCAATATTTTGTACGAATCACGTCTGCTTAGATATACGTGTATGGTTAATTCCATACAATATAATTTTAAGCGATAAGAGATAGAATACGATTCTAATGTCAAATTTCGAAAGTTACAAGCGAATTACTTACGATATGCGCATATTACAACACGAATCAGATTCTACAAATGTGGGTATTAAAGTGACAGTACTATTAATCCAGATACAAACTTCGAAAGTCAAAACATTGTACTTCTAATGTGCAACTATCTCCAACAAGCAGAATATAATATAAATATAACACCTAGGTTCACGAACAGATGCAAGTTGGCTAACACACGCTAGGCCTAAACAAAATGCTGAGAATGATACATGAACGGTTTGTTTGTTTGTTTTTTAAGTTTCGCACAAAGCTACTCGAGGGCGATCTGTGCTAGCCGTCCCTAATTTAGCAGTGTAAGACTAGAGGGAAGGCAGCTAGTCATCACCACCCACCGCCAACTCTTGGGCTACTCTTTCACCAACGAATAGTGGGATTGACCGTCACTTTATAACGCCCCCACGGCTGAAAGGGCGAGCATGTTTGGCGCGACGGGGATGCGAACCCGCGACCCTCAGATTACGAGTCGCACGCCTTAACACGCTTGGCCATGCCGGGCCTACATGAACGGAAACACTTTATATATACTCACAGTTGTAAACTTAAGAAGTTATTTATTAATGTAATGTAACAGTTGATAAATATAACGCTCTATTTGAAGCGTTGGTTGAAATTTACTAGATTCATACAGTCAAATGTAACTTTTTTTTATACGGTGTCAGAAATTGTATAACATAGTTGTGGTGGTTTTTTGTTGTTTAATTTTCAAATTGATTTAAAATTTTTTAACAAGAAGGGAAAATGTTTTAAACACGTAATATAAACTAAAGAGTAGATCAATTCTCTAAACTTTACCACAACGTTCAGTCCAACCAGATTTCCAAAACCATTTTATTGAGTAACTAACTATCAGTTAAATCCCTAGAACTGAATTATTGTTGACTTTAATGGCTGTTTATAACAGTGTTTATGACTGACATCATCAATCAATATATTGTACCTGTTTAAGAAAACGTTACAGTTTAGAGCTGTGACAGGAACCATTGACTACATAGGTGTTACGGTTAAAGATGTTGATTGCATGTCGTACCCTATAATTTCACTATTGCTACTTATGGATATAAAACAACCATAATTAATGTACTCTGAACTCAATTATAACGATATTAATTTTATGGACGAAAGTGATTTTTATATGATGCAAATAAGACGGTTTTGAAGTCAGATTGAAAGACGACACTTGGTACCAATATCTTTATTTTGAACATGAAAAGTTCCATTTTGAATGTATTTTAACAAGCAATACGAACTTGAAATTATCATAATTTGTGTTATAAACAAATGAAACAAAGGCTCAGTTACTGAGAAAACATAAAGTGTAAACAATTTACACTTGAAGACTTTGTGTCGTTAACGAAACTGGATACCTAGTCATGAAACTGTCATGAACTTTCTGTTTTCAAGTAGAACTTCAGGAATCGAACCTAGAAAACATGGCAGTTTATTCAATCTCACAATTAACTACCGGATATTGTTTTACACGAACAAAATATAAATCAATGAATACTAGAATTATTAAGTCCCTTCAAACTTTTATGATATAAGATATTCACAAACAGATCTGTGATAAATAAAGGCAAAAATTGATACGTTTAAAATATATTACTTGTATTTATTCCATTATTCAAACAAACAGCTGTTATTTTAATAATAACTAATTTGTCCCATCTGTTGTACTTACTATATTACCATCTCTTGTAATATATTTTACCACCATAATAACCTCTACCAAAACCACCAATTCCTCCACCGAAACCATCAATTCTTCCAAAGTCACCATAACCCCCGACTCCTACGACACGAGCGGGAACAACAGTAATTGGAATAGCGAGAAGTGTTACTGCTCCACCACCATAGGATCCACCTCCGAATCCTCCAGCATATCCACCATAGCCTGTAGCTTCCGCTTTCAGATCTTCCGTCTCTGCTACCTGGTTATTCTCTTCCGCCCAAACTGTCAACATCAGGAGACTGAGAGAAAATAGAGCGAAGATCTGAAGACAAAGAACACAGTTATCGATATGTTACATCTATAGAAGAAGCTTCTGTCGGAAAACTGGACTAAAATTACAACTTCCTAAAATAATCGAACAGAGATTTATTTGCTAAGCTCCATAACTGTTACAAATCTGCAACTTTCACCCTATGTGTCCACTATAACCTATTACAAGTTATATTGATTGAACTGTGTTCAAATGCAATCATAGAATTATAGCAATATTTTGAAAGAAAGCTTAAGATATGTTTTACATCTTTTAATAATCTCCTCTCATATAATTTGTTTGTCATTTCTCCAGGAAATTACACCAAATTGTAGTTGAATATTTCATATAGTGTAAAACAGGTATTTAATCGTAAGACTGATGTTATTCCTGAAATAACGAAGACTTTCGTTTGTAGTATTGAGAAGTTAAAGAAATATGTATTGTTTATATCTGATAAACATATCTTACCTTCTGTGGAATCATTGCTGCTAGATGGTGTCTTTGTGGATTTAGAAGTAAGTGTCTGTTTAGGCCTATTCTTTATCCTGTATTTATAAACGAGAGAAGGAAGTTTCCGTTTCCTGAAACGAAACAGAAAATAAAGTCTCAATTTTATTTATTTTCTCACGTGAATTTTCTCGTCACAAAAGTTTGCAGTACAAACAACAAAAAATGTCTCATACTTTCCATAGTTAATATATTTATATCACCCTATTTCAATACGTTATTTAGTAATATTATCAGTAGTACAGAGAGTAACAATATAAAACCAGCAGCTGGAATAAGTTTAGTGAAGTGATTTTCTCTTTGGAAACTTAATGTTGGCCTAATAAGAAACTGACACGTATTCTGAGATTTGAACAAACTGGTTTATATTGTTGTCTGGTACTGCCAGTGTGATACGTCATCTTAATTGGTAAAAAAAATCAAAGACGGAAAACAGAGAACGAGAAACACAAAAATAAAAATTGTGAATTTTGAAACTATTGCAAGTAATGAAAATCAAAATTTGCTAGAGGTGTAAAATAGCTTATAATTAATTATAACAATGGTGAAATGACAGTTGTTACCTACTTTGAAGATAGCCGTTGATATGAAAAATAAAATAATACAAAGATACAGGTAACGAAGACAGATATTCAGATGGTTTTAGTTTCATCACCAATCCTTTTTGGTTCTTTATTTATATTACTGAAACGTTGTTCACATGCCTTACATCAGTCTAGAAAGTATAAGTAACATGAGTATTAGGGTTAGCTGATGATGTAGTCCATGCTGAATATACATCCATTCTTGAACGTCTGCAAACATTATATGTTTTATATAACTCCTGAGGCCCGGCATGGCCAGGTGAGTTAAGACGTTCGACTTGTAATCTGAGGGTCGTGAGTTTGAATCCCCATCGCACCAAACATGCTCGCCCTTTCAGCCGTGGGGGAGTTATAATTTGACGGTAAATCCCACTGGTAAAAGAGTAGCCCAAGAGTTGGAGGTAGGTGGTGATGACTAGCTGCCTTCCCTCTAGTCTTACACTGTTAAAAATTAAACATGTCTTAACCTGGATAAAATGTTCTCTGTGTTTACGCTTGTTCATAAGGTTATTATAAAACTAAATGTAGTGTAAACCTACCTCTTATGACGAACTGATCCAGTTACGTGTCTAATTTGTTGGATAAATGGATACGAATATTTTTACGCTAATATTCTCCATATAGCAGTATTTAAACTTACGGTAGAACTTCGATAATCGGAACATATACCTGTGACAGTCAGAACACAATATCCTGATAGTGTCCTTTCAACTCCATATATACGAATATTTGGATGTTCCCCGCTAGTACAGCGGTAAGTCTTCGGATTTACAACGCAAAAATCAGGGATTCGATTCCACTCGGGGGACTCAGCAGATACTCCGTGATCTTTTTACTGTAAACGTGACTCCATGAACCTGAACATTATGTGATTAAAAAAAAACAAATTTTACCTTTTGCCTTCCAGTGTAGATGCAGTCTAATTAAATTAAACGTGACATATATCAGGAATGTCACAGAGTTAATTAATTTAACATATTAAAGTAACAATTAAAAAGCTTGGACATAAACTGGCTGAATTAGTGTACCTAGTTCATTTTTTCCATGATATGACACTAATATTTACCTATACATGTCATGTCACGTTCGAATTCTCTTGATTTCCGGATATTGAAAGACTTATAAAAACTTTTATTTATTTAAATAAAATAGTTTGATTATTGTCTGGTCGTTACGAATTTAGTAACGGACGAGCAGGGGGACGGAGAGGACGTTTGTGTTCTGTGAAACCTTATAAGTGTAGTGAGTGTTGATATAATAAGCCGAAAGTAAAGATGTAGTGGGCGTTTATCTCGCCTAGAGGCGAGTGCAAAGAATTTATCATAAAAGTACAAATATCGATTTAAGATTAAACTTAAATCACTTATAAATTAAATGATTTTCTGTTATATCACTAACGTTTTTAGTAAAACAAAAACAAACCGCTTTCGTCACAGAGACTCGAAATTAAGAAATCAACAAATATTTTTCCAGTTTTTTTTTTTTTGTCTATGCATTTCAGTTTACGCTTTTACTACACAGACTAACAACAATATTAGATAATGCTTTTGTTGCTAAGCAACATGACATAAAAGCCATTTAAAACATTTCACTGTATCCACTACAATTTTCTACCTCTTTGTTAGTCAAGCTTGATTTCGCAAAATTCACTGATTTCAGGTAGCAGTGAAACGTGAGGTTAAAATAGTAGGGTTAAAGGGTAGGGGTGGTAGTACTTGCCCCGTCATGTTTGGCGAACTATACGCTAGTAAATAATAATATAAAGACTACGATAGTAAAAGCAAATATAGCTTCATATGTTAAAAACTGTTTAACCTAGTAAGTGGTTTGGTTTGGATTTCGCGCAAAGCTACACGAGGACAAGCCGTCCCTAATTTAGCAGTGTAATATTAGAGGGAAGACAGCTAGTCACCGCCAACTCTTGGGATACTCTTTTACCAAAGTATAGCAAGATTGACAGTGACATTATAATGCCCTCACGGCTGAAAGGGTGAGCATGTTTGGTGTGACGGTGGTTCGAACCCGCGACCCTCAGATTACACGTCGAGTGTCTTAACCACCTGGCCATGCTGGACATATAATCAGTGATTATATTCGATTCATAATCTCGTTTTATCATTTTATTTTTAAGCCGGGAAAGTCGTGTATGTTTTTTTTAGAGTTAATGTTATTTAATTTACTGTTTTTTTTTATATTTTTACGTGTATAATTTGTTATTTTATTATTTATTTTTACGTTTATAATAATAGTAGTATATACAGTAATAATAATAATTATTTTTCACCGTCATTTAACATTATGCTTTTCACCAGTTTTTATTGTAAGATCTCCGCATTTTGCACAAATCATAATCATAACATTATAATATTTCCACCATTATGAACGTTTCAACTGAAATACAACACTTATGACAAGAGACGAAAATAGCAACTACACCTTAACTTTTTTTTTTCATGACCGAGATGGATCTAGAGTGTCAAAAGATATATTCTATTTAACGTTAGTCATGTTACTGTTTTGTTTTGTTAGTACGAAACTACACAATGGACTTTCTGTGCTTAGTCATCAGGTGTATCGAAACCCAATTTTAGCGATCTAATCCTTCAGAATTACTGTTGAGAAGACGCTACGTATACAAGAAAAATACGTAATTGATTGTCTGTTTGAAATTAAGCACAAAGTTACACAATGAGCTATCGGTGGATCAGCGTAAGCGTAAAAGCTAAAATTCCAGGTTCGATCTTTGCATCGGACACATAACAGATAACTTATGGAGTATTCTTCCTCAAAAACGATTAGGCTTTATCTGTTACATTTTCTGTCGCTGCAACGTTTCTACTTTCCTCAAACCTGATGAGCCAGTCCCACAAGACAGAATGATAACAGAATGAACATCCAGAGATCGGTGTTATTGGCTATTTTTAAACACAATAGTACAAAATTGTACACTTTATATACACACTATCTAGTTGAGAAAAACCTCTGAGCTTTTAGATGAGAATTTCACTGTAATGATGGCATTAACATTATAGCAATGGTTCTTAACCTTGTTGGAAGTACTGAACCAGACCAGTGGTTCTTAACCTTGTTGGAAGTACTGAACCAGACCAGTAATTCTTAACCTTGTTGGAGGTTACTGAACCAGACCAGTGGTTTTTAACCTTGTTGGAAGTACTGAACCAGACCAGTGGTTCTTAACCTTGTTGGAAGTACTGAACCAGACCAGTAATTCTTAACATTGTTGAAGGTACTGAACCAGACCAGTGGTTCTTAACCTTGTTGGAAGTACTGAACCAGACCAGTGGTTCTTAACCTTGTTGGAAGTACTGAACCAGACCAGTAATTCTTAACATTGTTAAAGGTACTGAACCAGACCAGTGGTTCTTAACCTTGTTGGAAGTACTGAACCAGACCAGTGGTTCTTAACCTTGTTGGAGGTACTGAACCAGACCAGTGGTTCTTAACCTTGTTGGAGGTACTGAACCAGACCAGTGGTTCTTAACCTTGTTGGAGGTACTGAACCAGACCAGTGGTTCTTAACCTTGTTAGAGGTACTGAACCAGACCAGTGGTTCTTAACCTTGTTGGAGGTACTGAACCAGACCAGTGGTTCTTAACCTTGTTGGAAGTACTGAACCAGACCAGTGGTTCTTAACCTTGTTGGAGGTACTGAACCAGACCAGTGGTTCTTAACCTTGTTGGAAATACTGAACCAGGCCAGTGGTTCTTAACCTTGTTGGAGGTACTAACCCAGACCAGTGGTTCTTAACCTTGTTGGAAATACTGAACCAGACCAGACGTTCTTAACCTTGTTGGAGGTACTAAACCCCGGAAGTTTCGTATTTGCATTCCTTCGTAATTGTAAAAATAAAATATGATCTTTTCAAATTCAAAACATAAGTAGATATTTTATTAGTGCACAAAATGAGCCATGCATCAGTTGCACACAATATCACTGTGTTCAAAGAACAAAACCAACAAAACATTAATTTCACGCAAAAACATAACTCAATGAATATTTACTACAAATCAATGTGACTTTTGCTGTTGCCTTTCAGAGACAAGTTCAGAAATACGTGGCTTCACCTTGACAAGTGCCACTCTCATATCATTTTCGTAACAAAGTCTGTTCCTTTTCTTCGTTTTTATGTCTACCATTCACGTAAAGGATTGCTCGCAAAGATACGTTGTAACAAATGGTGTTAGTATCTTAAGGTCTTTCTTAGTAATAAGAGGGTACGCTACGATTTGGTGACACCAAAACGCCGAGAGCGTTGTTGTTCTGAAAAGTTACTGTTGAACTTGGCTCTGCTGAAGTTCAATGATTTCGTCGAGGTATTCATCATTGACATCTGCTGTCGCAACACTAAACGTGAATGGCTGTTTCACCCATGCTGGATATGACTCTCTGGTGGGAAGTATCTGTCGAGAGACTTTACGAGCTCATCTAAGTGCATGGCAATTGCTTCCTTCAGTTCCCCGGGTACAGAAATGTCTCCGATTTCAGACACATCTTCGATCTTACTCACACAGTCGTCCATCAGGGGAAAGTTTGCTAAGTTATCATTCTCTGTTCGTCGTTTCCATAATGGTAGCTTTTTTTGAAAAACCTTCAGGTTTTCTTCCGCTTCGATGATGTTGACTCCACCGCCCTGCATCTGTTGATTGAGATGATTGAGACCATTGAAGATATCGGCCATGTACGTCAAAATGAGAATGAACTCAGATTTTTCGAAGCAATCAGCATGACAATGTTGCTTTCTCGCAAAAAAACAGGGCTAATTCTACACGCATGGCAAAAACACGATTCAACACCTTTCCCCGGGATAACTATCGAACGTTAGAATGGTACAGAAGTACCTCGAATTCAGAGCCCATTTCATTACACAGCTCTTTGAAGATGCGGTGCTTCAGGGCACTATTTCACACAAAGTTCACACATTCCACTACAATTTTTAATACTTCTGCCAGTTTTGAAGGCAAGGTGTCTTGACCTCCGCCGAACCCCTGAGACTGACTCACCGAACCTCTGGGGTTCGATTAAACTTAGGTTAAGAACCACTGCATGATAGTATTGAACTCATTGGACAACTTCTTTTAATTTGTCAGTAAATCATGAGACATTGTAACTGTTCGTTTTCTAATTGACCAAGTCGACGTTACAATGAACTGACCAGTGTTCTCTATTTAAAGAAACCACGTTTACAAAGTTCAGTAAGCCTTGAAATGTAGAAGTGTCTTTGGACTCCGAAAGACACGCCTAAAACACTGACTTTCAAACTGGTCAACAAGTTACAAGAGCTAAAGAAGCAAATAGATCCTGCGGTTGACAACAAATACGCGAGGAAACAATGTTTGAACCTGATATAACAAAGTTTCACGGCAAATTATACAACGAAATGCTAAAAGTTAATATACAAATATTTTATTCTGGGAATCGCAATCTGAGGGTCGCAAGTTCGAATCCCCGTCATACATACTAAGCATGTTCACCCTTTAATATGTGAAAGCATTATAATGTGACAGTTAATCCCACTGTCCATTGGTAAAAGAGTGCTCCGAAGGTTGGTGATGACTAGTTGTTTTCCTTCTAGTCTTACACTGTTACATTATGGATGACTAACGCAGATAGGCCTCGTGCAGCTTTGCGCAAAATTCAGAAGAAACATTTAGGAAAATCATGTTGTCAAATAAACGTTGACATCTGATATTCACTGAAAACGAGAACAAAATGGTGTATTTTCAATCAGAAGCAATAGCTTAAAGCAACGTGAATACTTTGACACACGGTTTAAAAGTCGTACATCTATAAGAGTCATAAAATTAAACTTATTTCAATATTTACAAATAATTTTATAGATATTCTTCAGCTACACAATGGGCTATACGACAGTTTTTATATGTTCGACTTGAATCAACTTATTAATTTTTGTGTTATACTAATAATAAAAAATATTCTACACTACTTTCTCTGTTTGCTTTTTATTACGAATAAAGCTACACAATTAATTATTTATCTGTTCTGTGTCCACCAGAAATACATTGCTGGCCTAACACTAGTATTTGTAATACACTGCTGGCCAAAATCTTAAGACAAATGAACATAAAGAAAAAATATGCATTTTGCGTTGTTAGACTCAACCACTTATTTGAGTAGAGCTTCGAGAGATGAAAATAAGAAAAGGGAAAATAAAAATAAAAACGTTTTTAGCATTTAATAGGAAAATATGAACACTATGAAATTAGTCTAAATACGAGCTAGTCAAAAGTTTAAGACCATACTGAAACGAGTGTGTTTGTTTTTCTTATAGCAAAGCCACAAAGGGTTATCGGCTCAGCACCGAGAGGAATCGAACCCCTGATTTTAGTGTTGTAAATCCGGAGACGTATTGCTGTACTAGCGGGGGGCATACTGAAACAAAGCGTTACTTGATAAACACGTAACAAAATTTAGTCATTTCTGTTCAAGCATTAGCATTGTCAATATCTTTCACTGACATCTCCTGTGTTACATTGGGTAAACACATGGCAAAGGCTAAAAAGTTGACAGAGTTTCAACGTAGCAGAATTGTCGAGCTGAAAAAGCTAGGTCTCTCTCAACGTGCCATTGCTGATGAGATTAGGCATAGTAAAACTGCTGTCTCAAATTTCTTAAAAGACCCTGAGGGATACGGAACAGAATTTCAAGTGGACGGCCAATGAAACTTTCGCCGGTGTTGAGCAGGAGGATTCGACGGGATGACCGGCGAGACACCAGCCGATCGTCGAACTAGATTAAGGCCCTTACGGACGCAGAATGCAGCTCAAGAACAATAAGACGGCATCTACGAGAGAAAGATTTAAAAAATCGTAAACGTCTTCAAAGACCACGCCTCCTACACACCACGAAATAGCTCGGTTAAACTTTGCTGAAAAGCACCTTACATGAGACGTAAAAATGTGAAAGAAGGTTTGGAGAAAAATTTAACCTGGATGGTCCAGATGGCTTCCAACGTTACTGGCATGATAATGATATCCCACCGGAGACTTTTTCTACATGACACAGTGAAGAAGGTTCCATCATGATCTGGGGTGCTTTCTCTTTCCATGGAACAATGGAGCTTCAGGTTATACAGGGGCGTCAAACAGCAGCTGGCTACATTGACATGTTGGAGAGAGCATCCTAATTGACTGAAGGCCCTCGTCCTTGTGGAAATGACTGGATCTTACAACAGAACAACGCTGCAATCCACAATGCCCGCAGGACAAAGGACTTTTTCATGGCGAATAACGTGATTCTTTTGGACCATCAGGCGTGTTCGCCCAAACTGAACCCCATTGAAAATGTTTGGGGGTGGTTGGCAAGGAAAGTCTATAGAAATGGACGTCAATTCCAAATAGTGCATGATCATCGTGAAGCTATCTTCACCACTTGGAATAATTCCAGGCAGCCTTCTGCAAACGCTTATATCGACCATGCCAAAATGAATGCTTGAAGTTATTCGAAATAACGCCCGTGCAACTCACTACTGAGACTTCTTGTTAGGAATTTCTTACCCTGTTTAGGACGTTTTTTGGTATGGTCTTAAACTTTTGACTAGCTAGAATTTAGGCTAATTTTATAGTGTTCATATTTTCCCTATTAAATGCTAAAAACGTTTTTTATTTTTATTTTCCCTTTTGTTATTTTCATCTTTCGAAGCTCTACTCAAATAAGTGGTTGAGACTAACAATGCAAAATGCATATTTTTTTCTTTATGTTCATTGGCCTTAAGATTTTGGCCAACAGTTTATTTAAAACAAATTCATAGCCCCATAAACCTTCAGACTCACTGCTGATCCACCAGGGGACTCTGAAATAGCATTCCTGAGATACTAAGTTAATAACATATCTGAATATTATTGGGGTCATTATTACCTCGTTATTTTAACTCGTGGTTCATCATTAAACCTCCATTTTAACTTGTGTATATTGTATTAATTTATGATATACTAGTTATTGTTTCATGGCTAAATTTTATTTTGTAGATCAACAAATGAAACAATAGAAATAAATTATTGGTTAAATTGACATGCATTGACAGCCATTTTCTATCATCGGAAACCTACAATAGAAACTTGATGAATAGAGTTATATGAATGTGGAGAGAACTGGTTAAAAACGAAGTATTGAATTTCATTAACAACATTTCATTCGGGAAATACCTACGTTCTTAATACAATATTTAAAAAAAGTTCCGCATACTCCAAAACTAGCAACCATTTCATTAGTTTCTTAAAAGAATTTTACGCAACATAAAATGTTAAAAATTCGACAATAATTCAAACTTTAGTTTCAGGATGTTATGCGTTAACACATTTAAGAAATTCGTGCCGTTAGAATTTTACGCAACATAAAATGTTAAAAATTCGACAATAATTCAAACTTTAGTTTCAGGTTGTTATGCGTTAACACATTTAAGAAATTCGTGCCTTTAGTTTGAATTTAAGACTCACGAAAATAAACTCTTATGCATTCCACAAGACGTACTAACTTTTGTTTTCTCAATTGCAGTAAACGTGTTAAGCATATGAGATATCAAAACCAATAAAACATAAACGACAATTACTTAAAACATTTTTAGTGCTGTATTTTTATTAAGTGCCTAACATCAAGTTGAACACGTGACAATGAGGCTTATAAGAAGGAAGAGCAGTTAAAAATTAAACTTGAATAAAAATCTGATAACGTTATCAGTAAGTGTATCAGTACGTAACTCGTTATAAACATGAAATAAATGTACCAGACACAAAAAGCTGCTAAACGTACCTAAAACAATGCCTGAACTTAAGCTTATAATTTAACGGATATTATAAAACATTTTATTATCACGAATCTGAGAGCTTCTCTCTGTGTTACCTTTCGTGTATCTTCACAATAAAAAATACATTTCATTAATCAATTACCGCAGAAAACGGTTAATTTAATACAATGGAATCTAATTCACATGTTGGTAACATTTGGAATACCCGTCTTTTTCAATCAAGCCATATCATGAGGTGTATTTTATGTATATAGCTAAACTATTTGGTTTAAATCCGTATGAAATTATTCACCATTCTTTCCAGTTAGGTATGGTGTCGTCTAGCAGTTGCTGAGCCAGGCTGCGTACTCTAAAATCAAAGGTTCGAGTCTTCATATTTCGCTGAACAGAATCTCAAGCTACGGAAGAATTGTAATTTTGTGAGTCAATTTCACTATTCGGTCTAGAATTATTGCATATTGAGCGGCACGTACAAAATGTCCTATTGTTTTTCCTTTGTTCAGCAGTTCTAAATTCAAGATGGCCATGTGTGACCTCTAGAATCCCTGTTCTTAATCCCTTTGTTCAGCAGTTCTAAATTCAGAATGGTCATGTTTGACCTCTAGAGTCCCTGTTCTTATTCACTTTGTTCAGCAGTTCTAAATTCAGAATGGTCATGTTTCACTTCTAGAGTCCCTGTTCTTCCCATTTGTTCAGCAGTTTTACATCAAGTATAGTTCTATTTGGCCTCAAGGAAGATTTCCAAGTAACCATCTATTTACTGTTGTATGAACGACGCGATTTTTCCATTAAAATACAATTAATTTTGCTACAGTCCTTTTATACTGTTCAAAACCTTTAATATAAGTTGTTAGTCTCACCCTCGTGATCCGACACTAACTAAAAGGGCTTATAACCCTAAAAGTCAGATTTTAATACTCTCAGTGGACATAACATAGATAATATGTTGGTCTGTTGCATAGTTTTCTGTTTAATGATAAACAACGAAAATTTCCCTCTTTTTTGAAAAGTTTACTCCACTTTGACAACTTGTTTATATGAAGTGTTTACTCCACTTTGACAACTTACCTGTTTATATGAAGTGTTTACTCCACTTTGACAATTGTTTATATAAAGTGTTTACTCCACTTTGACAACTTACCTGTTTATATGAAGTGTTTACTCCACTTTGACAACTTGTTTATATGAAGTGTTTACTCAACTTTGACAACTTGCCTGTTTATATGAAGTGTTTACTCTACTTTGACAACTTACCTGTTTATATAAAGTGTTTACTCCACTTTGACAACTTGTTTATATGAAGTGTTTAGTAAACTTTGACAACTTGTTTATATGAAAAGTTTACTCCACTTTGACAACTTACCTGTTTATATGAGAAGTTTACTCCACTTTGACAACTTACTTGTTTATATGAAGTGTTTACTCCACTTTGACAACTTGTTTATATGAAAAGTTTACTCCACTTTGACAACTTACCTGTTTATATGAAGTGTTTGTTCCACTTTGACAACTTGTTTATATGAAAAGTTTACTCCACCTTGACAACTTGTTTATATGAAAAGTTTACTCCACTTTGACAACTTACCTGTTTATATGAAGTGTTTGTTCCACTTTGACAACTTGTTTATATGAAAAGTTTACTCCACCTTGACAACTTGTTTATATGAAAAGTTTACTCCACTTTGACAACTTGTTTGTATGAAATGTTTACTCCACTTTGACAACTTGTTAATATGAAAAGTTTACTCCACTTTGACAACTTGTTTTTATGAAGTGTTTGCTCCACTTTGACAACTTACCTGTTTATATGAAGTGTTTGCTCCACTTTGACAACTTACTTGTTTATATGAAGTGTTTACTCCACTTTGACAACTTGTTTATATGAAAAGTTTACTCCACTTTGACAACTTACCTGTTTATATGAAGTGTTTGTTCCACTTTGACAACTTGTTTATATGAAAAGTTTACTCCACCTTGACAACTTGTTTATATGAAAAGTTTACTCCACTTTGACAACTTGTTTGTATGAAATGTTTACTCCACTTTGACAACTTGTTAATATGAAAAGTTTACTCCACTTTGACAACTTGTTTTTATGAAGTGTTTGCTCCACTTTGACAACTTACTTGTTTATATGAAGTGTTTACTCCACTTTGACAACTTGTTTATATGAAAAGTTTACTCCACCTTGACAACTTACCTGTTTATATGAAGTGTTTGTTCCACTTTGACAACTTGTTTATATGAAATGTTTACTCCACTTTGACAACTTGTTTGTATGAAATGTTTACTCCACTTTGACAACTTGTTTGTATGAAATGTTTACTCCACTTTGACAACTTGTTAATATGAAAAGTTTACTCCACTTTGACAACTTGTTTTTATGAAGTGTTTGCTCCACTTTGACAACTTACCTGTTTATATGAAGTGTTTGCTCCACTTTGACAACTTGTTTATATGAAAAGTTTACTCCACTTTGACAACTTACCTGTTTATATGAAGTGTTTGTTCCACTTTGACAACTTGTTTATATGAAATGTTTACTCCACTTTGACAACTTGTTTATATGAAATGTTTACTCCACTTTGACAACTTGTTAATATGAAAAGTTTACTCCACTTTGACAACTTGTTTGTATGAAGTGTTTACTCCACTTTGATAACTTACCTGTTTATGTGAAAAGTTTACTGCACTTTGATAACTTTCCTGTTTATATGAAAAAGTTTACTTCATTCTGTCAACTACTTTTTACGTGAAAAGTTTAACTTACTTTTATATTATTCGTACTTAAATGAAGAAATTACTTCACTTGGGAAAAGTACGCAATAATTAATTTCTAATGGAATATCCATGTAACTGAAATAGAAATTTCGGTATTGGAAGCTAATAAACGTGGCTAGCTGTAAACAGTTCGATTATATGTTCCTGTTTTACTTGTATTTTCATTTGTTGTTTTGTTAACCAATTTCTGTTGTAATTTGTATTGCTTAATGATAAGAGGTTTGAGTAAATAGGCTTGCGATATCAGAGCTGGACGTAGTAACGTAAGTGTTTTGACTGTATGTGTCTTATGAAATATGAAGTGTTTTTAACTTGGTGTGTATTTTCAAAACATAAGGATCCAAAAGCTAGATAAACTATTGGCAAGTCTTAGTTTAATGGGTTAATACCTAACTGGACGGAAGGTAATTTAGTTTTATGGACTTTTGATGACAAAAGGTTTGGAACGTTCATTAAAGTGTATTAATAGTCTATTCTTAAGCCTTGTTTGTTTGTTTGTTTATTTTTATTTAAGAAAATAGCTAGAGAATGGCTATCTGTGCTCTGCCTACAATAGGTATCGAAATCCGGATTTTAATGTTGTAAGACCGCAGACATGCTGCTGTACCACTGGGGGGGGGACCTTAAGCATTGAGTAACTTGTTTGTTTTTGACTAAGACAAACAACAAAAGTTAAAGGGCTGTTTATTTGGGACTGACCAGTCCACAAGAGGATACTGAATGATTAGAGTAATGAAATATATTTTAACCGAGAAATAAAATAGTTTATTAACGACACTTAATAACACATAATTAATGACACTTAATAACACATAATTAACGACACTTAATAACACATAATTAACGACACTTAATAACACATAATTAACGACACTTCATAACACATAATTAATGACACTTAATAACACATAATTAACGACACTTCATAACACATAATTAATGACACTTAATAACACATAATTAACGACACTTAATAACATATAATTAATTACACTTAATAACACATAATTAATGACACTTCATAAAAATTAGATTTAACAGAATAATGAGAAATAAGTTCCTTTCCCAATTATAACAACCTATGAGTGAAAGTAAACAAAAATATTACGTGAATCACAAGGTATTTGCTAAATCCAATGTGGTCTTTTGTGCAATACCGGAGCCCGTTCTGCCAACTGGGACAGCACAGGACAGGCACAGTGGAGGTTTAGATGCTAAATTTGTTCCATCTGTTTTTGACAAATAACGAGTGTTATGGCGGAGAATAGGTTAAAAAAATTAATTTTAATTATTATCAATTTTAATGTAATTTACAAACCACACTTTTCTTGTAAGTATTGACAACACAATATTATTTATTTATTTCTGGTTCTAACTATATCATTATTCTATTTGAAATACATACACAACAACTGTAGAAGCAACAAGCTGTCATCATTCAACCGAATTGTGAGTTCAGTGTTTAATCTAGCAGTTGACTTGTAGCCGAATCTCGTTTTTTCTTACTACTCTTACCTGCATGTGGTGAGTGCTTTCGTACAGATTTCAATCAGAAAATAAGAAAAAAAAAACAACAGCTGTAAAATGTAGTTTGTTTATTCGTTCAGCACGGATTTCCAACCATCACAGTTTTAATGAAAGCAGCCGTTTCAGTTTAGATGAAAAACTGGTTAAGTTAATCATTTTACTAACTAATATTAGATGCTTTTCTTTAGAAAAATTAGAACGGAATTCACGATGATTAATCTTCGAGCTTACTAATTTAGATATCATATAATAAAAGTGAACACACGAATTAACGTAGAAATACAAATAAATTTGTCGATATTGTGATACATCTATTTAAAATATGTACCAGTTAAATGAAAAGCGAAGACAGGACTACAGTTAAAATGAAGGTATTCAATATCATGTCGACAACTAAACTACTAAAGTGGCATGTTTAGGGTATGATTGAAAAGTCTGGTTACAAGGATGTTCAACTCGCAAGTCGAGAACCGTGGGATCGAAACACATCGTCGAACAAGTTTGCTTTAATTGGCTGTGGAGGCGATAATAAAGAAAGTTGGATTCAAATATTTATTGGTAAAAGAAAAGCCAAAGAACTAGCGGTGAGAGATTTTAGCCAGTCGACCTTCATTGGTTGGGAACTATAAACTAAGAAAAGGTGCCAGACAACCGTAGTAGCCATGTCATAAACAAAACGAATAAACCATATAGGTGATTTAGGTACAATACATGTTAGTTTGCATTAAGAAAAAAATTTCAAAACAAGTTCTATTCTTACAGTACTCGTAAAAGGGATCGAACTCAACATTTCAGTATTATAAGTCCTCAAATTCACCAGAAACCTACTGAGGTGTAAATAATTAGTTTAATGTATTTTACTTTCACAAATATTAATTTTGCAATCCATTTGAGACAGTACGTATATTAAGACATTAATTATTTGAATAGTGTCTATAACTTAAAGACCAGGCATGGCCAGGTGGGTTAAGGTGTTCGATTCGTAATCCGAGTGTCGCGGGTTCGAATCCCGGTTGCACCAAACATGCTCGTCATTTCAGCCGGGGGGGGCGTTATAATGTGACGGTCAATCCCACTATTCGTTGGTAAAAGAGTAGCCCAAGAGTTGACGGTGGGTGGCGATGATTAGCTGCCTTCCGTCTAGTCTTACACTGCTAAATTAGGGACGGCTAGCGCAGATAGCCTTCGAGTAGCTTTGAGTGAAATTGAAAACAAAGAAACAAATCTATAATTTAGATATTCATTTCTAACAGAACTAATAATTCATCGTGTGAATCAGTGATTCCTAACATTTTCCTCTGGAATACTTCCTTGTTCAGCACATTCAGGTTTGAGTTCTACATAATTCGTTTTGACACTTTTTTAATTTGCCTTCTTAAATTCGAGTCTACAAACTTATGTAAATACTATATAGAACCCTCTTAATCTACGTATGTGAAAAACCTATATTAAAAACATAAACTAGTTTCTTTGATCCACTAAATCGGAATGATTTTCTTACTACTTTTATTCAAATACCTAATTGTTTGATTTCTAAAACTACAACTGTAGCTCAAGAATTGACGGTAGATGATGATGACCAGCTGCCTTCCTCCAGTCTTACACTGCTAAATTAGGGACGGCTAACGCAGATTGCTTTCGTGTAGCTTAGCGCAAAATTCGTAAACAAACAACAAAAAAACTAAAACTGTAATGCTGTCGGAGTAACGTATTTATCAAAAATATTAAACGATTCACTCACATTTTCCAATAGGATCTTTGAACGTATGTTTATACAATCATATTTTAGCTTTCACAGTACTCTTTTCTCCACTGGGACAACTGAAAGTCTTCAAACCTACAATGTTAAACTCCACATGGTAAACAAGGCTTATGGCAACCTGATAGGTAACTTTGTTCTTAATCACTTCAGTCTACAAGCTTTCAGCTGGTATTAAAATCAGTAACAACAATACGGCCGAGAAACGTTGAAGGGAATTTTAATCGTTCGTATTAAATTATTGGTTTGAGAATTATATTACTTTACCTCTCTTGTATATGTACACTATTTGAACAAATAATTTCTAAGTACTGAACTAGGCTGAGTATGGCGTTTATGTTGTTTGTTTGTTTTTAATTTCGCACAAAGCTACACGAGGGCTATCTGCGCTAGCCGTCCCTAATTTAGCAGTGTAAGACTAGAGGGAAGGCAGTTAGTCATCACCACTCACTGCCAACTCTTGGGCTACTCTTTTTACCAACGAATAGTGGTATTGTCACATTATAACGCCCCCACGGCTGGGAGGGCGAGGATGTTTGGCGCGACTCGGGCGCGAACCCGGCGTTATGTTGTCGGGTAAAAATATATATTAATATTAATATCGTTATTTATGAATACAAATACATTATTTCATAAAATACTTTCGTGAGAAATCTATTGTTTTGTTCTAAATCTAAAATATAGAAATTGTTAGAAGGGAAAGTTTGCAAATAACACTTGTTAAAAATGTTAAAATGACGTCAAGCTTTCATTACCATCTTGAAGACAGTAAACTTTGTTTAGTCTCATAAATAGAGACTAGGGAAAAGGGAATACATCACATAATTTTATTAATATTTATAACATATTATACAGTCTAAAATATACATTTAGGAAATAGAGAAGTTGACAACTTGATCGCCCGCATTTCTTCTTATACTTTCTGTCAGATTAATACATCCTTCTAATACGAAGTCCATAATTCTCCATAAATACCACTTCGGTGTGATAAGTCCTACAGAAAATACAACCATGGATTTACAAATATAACAAAAAGTAACACTGGAACAGAAACTTACATATATGTTGATACAGTCATAACATTAACAAACGTATCTTGTTTAACTTTCTAACACAGATGAAGCTAAAGTTTTATAAAGTTATCTGTCTCACCTTTGTTACCACCATTTTCCACCTCCACCACCGTATCCTCTCCGTCCTCCAAATGCACCTCTTCCACCAAAACCACCAAATCCTAAGCTAATAGGTAAGGCAAGAAGGATTCCTCCTCCACCACCATACCCTCCACCATAGCCGCCAATACCATATCCTCCACCATAGCCGCCGCCACCATATCCTCCACCATAGCCAACGCCACCATATCCACCTCCACCATATCCTGTAGCTTCACCTTTTAGGTCATAAGCTTTGTCACCATCTTGTTTGTCTACAGCAACAGCTGAAAGCAGCAGAAGACTGAGAGAGAAGACTGTAAGAACCTGGTTGTGGAACAGACAATAATACAATACCTTATTTATCTTAATAATACTTACTACTGGAATATACTTTTCAGGTTTACAAAATATTGTTTTCCGTATAATATTGTAACTTTCATTAACTTTCATGCAATTTTGATTACATTTATTTCAATTGAAATTTTAAATTCTTTCACTAAAATATTTACACTTTTATGATAATCAAATCGTCCTTTACAAAGTCTTTCAATGTTCATTTTATATAAACATGAAACACTAAGACTAATGTAACGTCTATCACATACACTCCACAACAATAATCTGTATTGTTTGTTTACCTTATTGGAGTTCATTGTCGGGACTTGCGATGTCTTGTTCTGCTTTCAGAAAGGTTTGGCGCCTTGTATATATACCAGATGGTAAAATAATTCGTCTGTAACAAAATGCAATTAATGTTCTATTTGTGTGACAGATAATCCAAAAAGACTTTTGTTTTATTACTGTTACAAAGTAAACCTGTTTTGTATTTTTAAAAGTTACACAGTAGTGGCTTTATATAAAGTACAAAAGTTTGAGATGAATAAAATTATATCCCAGCATGGCCAAGTGTCTTGAGGCGTGCGACTCGTAATCCGATGGTCGCGGGTTCGCATCCCCGTCGCGCCAAACATGTTCGCCCTTTCAGCCATAAAGGCGTTATAAAGTTACGATCAATCCCAGTATTCGTTGGTAAAAGAGTATCCTCAGAGTTAGCGGTGGGTGGTGATGACTAACTGCCTTCCTCTGGTCTTACACTTCTAAATTTGGGACGGCTAGCACAGATAGCCCTCGAGTAGCTTTGTGCAAAATTCACAAACAAACAAACATAAAAAATATATACTTATTTTTTGAAGTAAAATAGTACTTTAGTAAGTAGAACACATTTTGTTATATTGACTTCTGTAATTTATTATAAAGCTCTGTTACACTAGTAAATATACTTGAAGTTTACTCAGACGAATCAGGCCAAGCTGATGAACTTTAATATCTTGTTTGAATTTTCTGTGTTTATATCTATAAAACTGGTGTTTTATTTTTGAATGAGAGAAAAGATTGTTGCTTTATATTTCACCACTTTTGATAACTCGTGGATTGACCTGCATAAAAAAATTTCTAAAACTGTCAATTTTATGTAATCGTATCAGTCATCAACTGATATCCAGTGTATGCTCTTGTGTACCTGTCACATTTTATGTTTCTTGTCAGATAATCCTGAGGTAGGCAAGATTCCCTTGATGAAGATAAGTAAAACCTTCTTCAATGATAAATAAGTTGCGTGTAATGTTGAGAAAATGTTCAACACACAGTGTGTTAATGTGAGAAAAAATGTTGATCTTTTGAAATCTGTTGGAAATGTCTCCTAGATTTCACAGTATAAGGTTGTAGGTTAAAGTTAACCTTTGTGGCATGAAACTCACCCACAGAGTAAGACTTCGTTACGTATAGAGAACACTTTCAATCCCAAACTAGCTACAAAAGCTACATACATGTCGTCCTGACACGGCCTAGTGGTTAGAGGGCGATCTACTCCTTGCTGCGAGTCGTAAACTTTACCTTCGTCACTACATATGCTTATTCCTTCAACCTTATAACGTAACAACTTGATGATGAATCACACCTTTCGTTAACGAACCAGAACTCCAAGATCTGACGTTTCGTGGTGCTGACTAGCTGCTTCCTGCCTCTAGTTTATTACTCCTAAATTAAAGATGTCTATCACAGACATTTATCAAGCACCTTTTTGCAACGTTCCAAACACAAACAAACAAACAAAATGTACCGATATTATAACGTTCGCTTGTTATTGTTTGAATAAACTAAATTACATATGTTGTAATTTTGCTTTGAAACATTAGTTGGCCCGGCATGGCCAAGTGGTTAAGTCACTCGACTCGCAATTTTAGGATCGTTGGTTCGAATCCCCTTCACACCAAACATGCTCGCTCTTTCAGTCATGGGTGCGTTATAATTTGACGGTCAATACCACTATTCGTTGCTAAAAGACTAACTAAGAGTTGGCGGTGGGTGATGATGACAAGCTACCTTCCTACCAGTCGTACACTGCGAAATTATGGACGGCTAGCGCAGATATCCCTCGTATAGCTTTCTTCGAAATTCAAAACTAAACCAAAACAATATGTTCCACAATTTTACCGTTTAAAATCCAACCCATAAAAACACTAGTTTTAAACATTTTTGCTTTATAACTGTAACAATCTAAGCACCATTTCTCTTGGACCTTTCTGTCATTTACATGAAAGTAATGAAAATCTAAAAACGATTTTAAATAAAATAAAGTATACAGAACACATGTGGACAATCTGTTGAGATCTAAAACTTATTTCTATGCTGCTGTGTCACAAGTCTCGATACACCAAATTCCCGAGTTCTCGTTCATATGGGACAGTCAGGCCAGGAGTGAACGTTGGACAAGATAAAGCTGTCCAGTAAGAGAAAAAAAAAATTTTAATGGGAGAAAGAAATGCCACAAACATGTCTCAAGTGCCATGTTAAAAAAACTATAGTTTCTACTACTTCATATAAAGTTACGTTTGATGAAACAGTTTCTGAAGAACTTACCTACGGGTAATGTAAGCTTTAAATATGCCAGCAATAACTTTCCAGGACTGAGAAACGAGAAACTTGAAGCCGGTATATTTGACGGTCCTCAAATAAGAAAGCTTGTGAACATTTTATTGAGCCAATGAATCCTATTGAAAAGAGACCATGGTAAGCATTTGTTAATGTCATAAAGAACTGTTCAGGAAACGTCAAATCTGACCACACAGGGATCTAGTTAAGAAATCACTTGACACTTTTAAGGAACTAAGTTGCAAAAGTCAATTTTCTGCATCGTCGTATGGAATACTTTGAGGAAAATACCGGTGCAGTCTCAGAGGAACAGGGTGAAAGATTCCATCAAGACATAAGAACCATAGAGAAGCAATACAAAAAGCAATGAAACATCAACATGATAGCAGATTACTGCTGGTGTCTACAAAGAGATAACGCTAAAACATTTCGTGCACGTAGATTTAAGAGGAGAAAATTGACGCTCTAATCAACTCATTGCTCATCTGTGAAGAGTATAATATAATTTTCATTATTAATATAAAATTCAACTTCTTTAGTTTCATTGGAATTTTTTCAGAATTTCGAGTTTTATTTATTTTATTACACGTTTTTAAAACTGTTGATGTATTTTTTTCGAACATGGTTTCATTTAGAAATATACACCAGTTAATCATATATTTTAACCGGTTTGTGACAGAGGTAATCAGTTATCATGCATTTGGGTACAATGGAAATTTATCATACTAGTAAATTTTTGAAATGTAATTTATGAAATACTCGTACCTGATAGAGAAAATGGAGGACATGTCCAAATTCAGGTCCATCAAATTAACGATAACACTATGTAACACAAATTTTGTTTCTGGATAGTACGTGTTATTTCTTAATTGCTTATGTTGTAAAAGTACAGAAAATGGCCATTATTCCTTCAAACTCTGCTTTTGTAACATGGATAATAAAATATAGAAATTAATCTATTTTCTTTGTAAAAACCTGACAAATTTGCACATTTTTATTTACATAAAGTCTGAATAAAACAACATATGAATCAAGATTTACATGTATTTATACTAAAGTTATTCAAAAATGTTTAGAAGTGAATAGTTTTTCGAGATTTGTGACTGTAATGTAAATCACTTTCACGTACGAGTCTTCCATCATGTTTCCATTATACGCTCCTTGGTAACGGCATTCAAAGTCCAGTATATCTTGGCAGAAGATTTACATGTATTTATACTAAAGTCATACAAAACTGTTCAGAAGTGAGTCGTCTTTTGAGATTTGTGACTGTAATGTAAGTCACTTTCATGTATCAATCCCCAAATATAGTCTCACATAAAATTCTCGTTAAACGCTCCTTCGTAAGACCCAGTTTTATATCCAATTGTGGAAACAACATCTTCTGGAGGTCCACTAGTGGCAAACACTTAACATTGTGCCTCCTCATACAGAAGTCAGTTTTGTGGCCAGTGCTTCCTGTTGTAGTGCGCCTCGGTGTCCCTGCTGTCCCAAAGGCAAAGAAAACTTGGTAAAGCCTCCTTGGAGACCCATCAGGAATGCCACCATTTTGAAGTTTCCGACAACGTCCCAGCCATACTCATCATACTTCAAGGTTTCTAGCAAAGTGTTGACGCTGTTGTTTTCCTCTTTGAAATGCACCGAAGGAGCCAGGAAAAGAGACCGATACTTGTTCCTGTTATGGAGCAGCACAGCTTTGAGGCTTCTGGATGAGCTATCAATAAAGAGGCACCATTTGTTCGGCTTACAGACAATTCCATTTGCCTCGCACAGACCGGATACATTTTGGCAGAAGCAGAACCCATCTTGACGAGTCAAGAAGCTTGCAAAATGTTGGTGACGTTTCCTCTGACACTTTCACCTAACAAATCCCACTCCTTGAGTTTAGATGTCAAAAGCTCGGCATTCGACTTTGATAGACCAAGATCTCTGATCAAGTCATCGAGGTCTCTTTCGTTGGAGTAGTATGGGTTTCTCTCACCGGCTGCACCTCTGAAATTGTAATCTGGATCTTCAAAGTCTATCTCCTCTTCTTATTTGCTGCTCGCTTCTGAGGATGGCTGCTTTCTCTCTAGCGGTGTGGGTACAGGGAGCTAAGGCCAGTGTGGCACTGGGGCAATGGAAGATGGAAGGTCTCGAAACATGATAGCAGATGCATTTTGCTAGCCCGACGTTTAGAAGGGTTCACCATGCAGAAATAGCAATTTCTTGAGTGGTCAGTGTGTTCACGCCAAATTCTTGGAGTAGCGAACTTCATGATTCTCTTTGTCTTGGTCCCCGACAGGCATGTCAAAATATGCCTTGTAGGTTTCAAACATTTTATCAGATGCTGTCATAAAGTACGGTTTTGCTCTTGTCTTGATAAATTGTACACATACATAGCAGAATGCGTATGGAGAATGCTTGCAGCGTCTTGGTGCCATCTCTGATAAGGTCAGATAGGTCTATGTGTTCACTTAGGCAGCTAGAACTAAACTGAAGTGGTGAGTGCTGAGCCCCTGTATGTATATTACCATAGAAAGTTTCAGAACATTTTAAAAGGTTCTTCAAAATTCTCATAAGTTCTACAACATTCTAGAAAATTCTTGTAACTTCTAAAAAGTTCTTGGAAATTCCTTTAATTTCGTGAAAATTCTCAATCAGGTACTCAGCACTGAACCTAACTGGAATGTTCTGAAAAATGGATAAATTTGAAAATTTCATTTCCCAGATCACAAAAGCAAATTTCAAGAAAAAAATAAGTCTTTTCAATTTATTTTAGGCATACAAAATTGGGATATAACATTTTCTATCCAAATACAAGTAAACGTAAAATTTTTGTTACATACTGTAATCAGGACTTAATACTAAATTAGCAGGATAAAGGATTCCACATGCAGTCTAGTTTTATACATAAAACTTTCACTATCACTAAACTAGAGCTGAAACTAACAGTTTTTACCATATATTTACATTTATTTAACATCTCTTCTATAGCAAGAAAAATACATTGTTACTTTTTTACATATTAATACATTTGTATTATTTAAAACGTGTTTGTTTCTCCATATAAAAAAGCATAATGTTTATGGGTACAACGTTTCACAAGGTTGATGTAACTGACGATGCCAGATAAACTTGGTCAAACGTTTCAACCATAGATATCACACAATGTATTCCAATAGATAAACAGCTTTTAACTTTCATATAACAGGGCACTTCGTCTAATTAAATGATCTTTGAATTAAATGCTCTGAGTCAAGATGTGTAACATATTTTAATTCATTGTGGATAGACTCAGGTGCCTGTAAAAAACTCGTATGTTTTCACATGCCAATAACACTGAGTTTTGTACATCACAGGAACAGTTTTAGTTTATGTGTGTTAATTACTAGCAAGACATAAAACTTTGGATTAACACACATAAACTAAATAAACAAAATGGATTTAAAACTCATAGTTAATTAAAAGTTATCCAATTTTAAGACAGATGAAATGATTTGAGAAGACAATAATTAAAATTAATTATTAATTTGTGTTTTAGAGGTAAAATATAACCTTATACGTTTGTAATCGTCAAATCGAGGTCTCGACTTCCCACTCCAGATAATGTATACATGGTCCGTTCCATGTGTAGGAAAAAATATTTACAAAACAGCTTCTCAGCCAGCAGTAAATATTATTGGATACACAAGTTATTATACTAAAAATTTCAATTACTAACTTATCAAGAGAAAATATAGTTTCTAGTGATTAAATATATTATTTCTAAGTACAATGTGATATATCATGTGTTATTTATAACATTAGTAACTATTGCGTGGGTCGTCATTTGGTGATTTATCATACATTATTTCTACATTCACTAACCATTGTTTCCGTCCTTATTTGGTGATTTATCATATAATATTTCTAATCTCAGTAGCCATTGCTTGTGTCATCATTTGGAGATTTATCAAATATTATTTCGATGTATTTTACATATTCAAATAATTAACTTTCAAGAAAAAGAATTTTTATTTGGTGTTTCAACCTTCGTCTAAGTAATTAATTTTAAAGCTATTACCAACAAAATTTCCCAGAACACTTGATTAGCTTATACAGTTAAGAATTCGTTTATTTTGATTTCTTGTGGCTAGAATGGATACTGAATGTTTAGCCAACTCTTAAAGTTTCTACAAATATTGACTTGACGTATTCGAAATATTTACGTCTTCTTCAGTACTGAACTTTCACAAGGGTTTTCCTCACTTATGATGAGCACAACATTTAGGTCAGATTTTATAAGTGTCTCAACATATTTAATATGTATTTTAACCTATGTTTTTTGTGGTCAGTTTCAGAAAGATATGTTTGGTGCCCCAGAAACGAATGTACATCAGCGAAACAAATCGAAATTTATTTCTTAAATTCTTGAGTCTTCCTAATTGAGTCTACTTACAGGGAGTAGCATTTGTAGGCTTAGTAAGAACTGCTCGTTAGGGCTATCGATTCGAAATTGTTAAGTCGAAAGTTCAAATCTACGTTACATCAAATCTGTTTGCCCTTTTAGTCGTGTTAGCTATAAAATGCTACCCTACATTTCCTACGACATGTAGTTCGTAAAATATCCGAGAATTGGCAGTAGACAGTGATAACTAGTTGCTTTTTTATCTACGTTTATCATTGTTAAGTTTGGAACGGCTGGCGCAGATAGTCCTTGTGTATCTCACGTGATATTCGAAATCAAATATTCGATTTCCACCAGAGTCTGTTACTTTATGTGTTTTGTATACTAACTTATTTCTAAATAGGCTCTAGGATCCTTCACTTAGTGGTAAAACCAATAATAACTAAAATGGCGGCGAATAGTTCACGGGAGTTTAAAACTGTTATTTAATTATTTCGGCCAGTCATGGCCAGGAGGTTTCGACACTCGAGTCGTAATCTTAGAGTTGCAGGTTCAAATACACCCCACATCAAACATGCTCGCCCTTCCCGCCGTGGGAGCGTTATGAACTGAGATCAGTCCCACTATTCCTCAGTAAAAGAGTATCCCAAGAATTGACGGTGAGTAGTAATGACTACCTGCCTTTCATTTAGTCTTACCATGCTAAATTAGGGGCGGCGACTAGATAGCCATCGTGTAGCTTTAGGTGAAATTCAAAAACACACAAACCTTAAACTATAGATGTAAATCAATAATTTTTCTAACATTTATCGAGCCTTTAACATTGAAGTTGTTTTTTAAATATCTATTCAATGATAAATATTGAATAGGCCTGAAGATCGTGGAATGTAATTCGTGTATAAACGTAGAGTGATACTTGCATTATTATTTGTAAGGCTAATAATTATCTTTATATGACCATATGAAGGGAAATTTAAAGCAGGATCTTAGAGTGTTCAAAGTTTATTTTTGTAAACAAAGTTTTGGTTTTGTTAAGTAAGTAAATGTATTACTATTATCTTCAGTGTACAGTGAGATTAGTTTAGTATCTTGTAATAAATTGAGATGTCCCTTGCTGGGACAGTAGTTAGTCTATGGATATCCAGCCCTAAACTCAAGGATTCGATTCACCTCGGTGTATATAGCAGATAGCCCAATGTGAATTTACCATAAGAATACACTTCCCCCACACATACACATACAAATTGAGACCTGAGAAAATTAAATTCACAACTCAAATTTATTTGTATTTATAATACATTGAAATTAACAACATGGTCGCTGGTGTTTCGTCTGATACTTTGGGTCAGTTTAATAAATTATTCGAATAGGAAGTCCATAATTCTCCATAAATACCACATCGGTTTGATAAGTCCTAGAAAAAATACAACCATGGATTTAAGAATATAACAAAAATATCACAGAAACAGAAACTTACATATATGTTGATACAGTCATAACATTAACAAAGTATTTTGTTTAACTTTCTAACACAGATGAAGCTAAAGTTATCTGTCTCACCTTATTTACCACCATTTGCCACCTCCACCACCGTATCCTCCCCGTCCACCAAAAAAGCTTCCTCCACCAGCACCATATCCTAAGGTAATAGGTATGGCAAGAACAACTCCTCCTCCACCACCATATCCTCCACCATAGCCACCGCCACCATATCCACCTCCACCATAACCTGTTGCTTCACCTTTTAGGTCATAAGCTTTGTCACCGTCTTGTTTGTCTACAGCAACAGCTGAAAGCAGCAGAAGACTGAGAGAGAAGACTGTAAGAACCTGGTTGTGGAACAGACAATAATACAATACCTTATTTATCTTAATAATACTTACTACTGAAATATACTTTTCAGGTTTACAAAATATTCTTGTCCAAGTGATGTTGCAATTTTGATTACATTTATTTAAATTAAAATTTTAAATTGTTTCACTGAAATATTCACACTTTTATACTAATCAAATCATCCTTTACAAAGTCTTTCAATGTTCATTCTATATAAACATGAAATACGAAGACTAGTGTACCGTCTATCACATACACTCTACAACAATAATCTATATTGTTTGTCTACCTTATTGGAGTTCATTGTCGGGACTTGCGATGTCTTGTTCTGCTTTCAGAAAGGTTTGGCGCCTTGTATATATACCAGAAGGTAAAATAATTCGTCTGTAACAAAATGCAATTAATGTTCTATTTGTGTGACAGATAATCGAAACAGACTTTTGTTTTATTACTGTTAAAAAGTAAACCTGTTTAGTATTTTTAAAAGTTATACAGTAGTGGCTTTATATAAAGTACAAAACTTTGAGATGAATAAAAAAATATATTTATTTTTTGAAGAAAAAAGTACTTTAGTAAGTAGAGCACATTTTGTTATATTGACTTCTTTAACTTATTATAAAGATCTATAACACCAGTAAATATTCTTGAAATTTACTCAGACGAACCAGGCCAAGCTGATGGACTTTAATATCTTCTTTGAACTTTCTGTATCTATATCTATAAAACCGGTGTTTTATTTTTGAATGAGAAAAAAGATTGTTGCTTTATATTTCACCACTTTTGATGACTCGTGGATTGACCTGCATAAAAAAAATTCTAAAACAGTCAAGTTTATGTGGTCGTATCAGTCGTCAACTGATATCCAGTGTATGCTCTAGTGTACCTGTCACATTTTATGTTTCTTATCAGATAATTCTGAGGTAGGCAGGATTCCCTTGATGAAGATAAGTAAAACCTTCTTCAATGATAAATAAGCTGCGTGTAACGTTGGGAAAGTGTTCAACACACAGTGTGTTTATCTGAGAAAATATTTTGACCTCTTGAAATCTGTTGGAAATGTCTCCTAAATTTCACAGTATAAGGTTGTAGGTTAAAGTTAACCTTTGTGGCATAAAACTTACCGACAGAGTAAGACTTCGTTAAGTATTGAGAACACTTTCTATCCCAAACTGGCTACAAAAGCTATACACTTCTTCTCCTGACAAGTCCTAGTGGTTAGAGGGCGCTTTACCACAACTACGTGTCGATTAACTTTAGCCTCGTCATTACATATGCTTATTCCTTGAATCGTATAACGTAACAATTTGATGGTGAATCACACTTTTCGTTAACGAACCAGTACCCCACGATCTGACGTTTCGTGGTGCTGATTAGCTGCCTCATGCCTATTGGCCCGGCATGGCCAAGCGTGTTAAGGCATGCGACTCGTAATCTGAGGGTCGCGGGTTCGCATTGTGAAATTTCCAGAACCAGTATAAAACAGTTATATAAATTGTATATTGTTTCCTGATCCATATTTCAGTTATCCAAATACATACATGCAAATTTATTAACAAAGCTTACAACCTTAACGATCAACAAATATAAAAACATTCTCTCAGTAAAGAGTCTGTATTTAAAATAACGCCACTAATGTAATTGTTAAAAAAGTATCTACATAGTCTATTTGCTGTATTAATACTTTAATGGACTTTGTCTTGATCTCTTTCACATCGTCATGCTATAGAGGGCATGAAGGATTGGGATAAAGACAAGGGCATGATGCCACGCGCGAAGTAGCCTATTCCGCAGTTTCAATGTAGTTTCGGTTGCTTGTAATACAATTAGCTACTCATTACCTTCCAAAACAGTTAAAACTTGAGCTGCTGAATGTCCAGTATTGTGTCTGATCGTCACCTTTCAAAGATAATTATTCATCTGAAGAAATGATATGAAACCTAAGTTTTCTTTTCAATCCACATATGTCAAAACTCTATTTCATGTCTATAGTTCAAAATGTATGAATATTACCAACATTTACAGATCTGTGATATGGAGTAGACTCATCCTGGAATGACCACTGGTCAGTTCCAGTAAAATGATCCCGAACTATTGGCTAGACGTCTCACATTCTGACCAGAAGAGAATCTCGATGTCACCGAACCACAGTGTTGTTAATTAATACTAGTCTTTCTCTGCCTGGGATTAAATATGTGGAAATACAGTTGTAGAAATAACAGTTTTCCTCTATTTGGGGTTAAATGTGTTGCTGAATAAAATGGCTCTTTTCTATTTGGGATTAAATATATAGAAACTTACTTCTACCTTCACAAACCCTATTCTATCCTGGGTAAGTAACCACTAACACACCGTTAAAGTATTCTCTTTTTGTGTGTGAGTACTCAAGAATGTTTTCCTCATAACAAACACTTTTTTAAATTCCCAATAACTATATAGAAATATGCTATCAAACATGTCTCTCCTCGCTACTTAGGTTTAAATGTATGGTAATGAGTTGCTAAAAGTGCCTGCTTTTCTCTAGTAAGTAATCAGTAACTAGGAGTATGTGGAAGATTTTAATATTAATTCAGTGTTAGCAGCTACAGTATTTTCAAATAGTGTTTATTAAGTACTGTGAAGATTGTCGCTCAGTGTAAGAGTCGTCTTTGAAATGTCATTGTTTACAAGATAAGAAATTGGCCAAAAATATTGAAAATGTTTCTGATGGAACAAAATATATCAAACTATATCCATATGAATTTGTAACAATCCCTAATTTACCTCTGGGATAACCAGTACCTCTTTCAAAACAACACTAAACACATTTAAATGTTACCTGTGAAACTTAAAGTGTGTACAATTGCTTCTGATTTGCTTTAATTTGTCAGGAATATTAACATAGTGTTAAGTACTTACCTGCTACGGCAGAAATATCAGTTTATTGTTACTTCTTCTTGCTAAGGACATTCTATATTACATGTACTTGGTATGAAATACACTACTAGTTTCCTTCTAAGTATGACATGGAAATATTCGACGTTTGTAACCATACTTCATATATTGACCAGATGACCACTTTGCTTTGTTCCATAAGGGGAATGTGGAACAAAGTTATCAAATACTATAACATAGATTTTCATTTATCGTAACTGTTAATAATAAAGACAAACAAATCCAACAACCAACACTGTTTCGGATGTTGTTTGTTCAATAATTATCTTCTCAGTACATGTTATATTTGGGGTAAACAAGGGAGATGAACAAAAATAATTTTACTGAACAGTTAATATTATCATACATATTTTTTCTGAACAGTTAATATTATCATACATATTTTTATTGAACAGTTAATATTATCATACATATAATACTAAGAGATGTTCTTGTAATGAAGTCCTAAAATACACAATGGGTATCTAAACCCGGTTTTCTGGTATTATAATTCCAGAAACATACATTTGCGCTACTGGGAGACACAGACAAACCAATTCTATTTTCACCTTTCCACAATTTGTGTTTCACAATAAATGGATACTTAAAAGGTTTAGTTTACCACGGTTGTTGTTTACCACGTAATTCATCAACCCGCAGTCGACAATGATTTTTCATTTATTCCGTATTAACACGTGGTGCGTTACGATATAAGATGTGTCTTGGGTTACTTGTATTATATACAACACTGTTAATTTCAACACGTTTAGTTTACATGCTTTCGATCGAATTTAACAACACTGTCAATTTATTTTCTAGTGACATCTTTCTCTTAAATTATATATCACCGCTCTGCATAGTTTTCGCTGACTTGAAAGTAACAGTTGTTTGTATAGGGAAAGTACATTGAATCATAAAATGGTATTAGTTTTTTATTATCTGCTCAGATTATCCCACAAAAGCCGAAAAGAAATTACTAATTTCATTCATTTTTATAATTAATTATATTATATTCGTACTCTCAATATATTAATTATAGTTTTAGTAATAACTATTTTGTTCGTTTCTTTTCATATTAAATTTTGTAATTTAATTCATACAAGTATATTGGTTTAATGGATAGTAGAAACTGTAGGTATAGTCCAAATATATTCTGTTATATCTGTGGCATTTTCAGAACTCAAGAACAAAAAGGTAAAATTAATAACTTTGTGAAAAGTGCCAACTATGAATATTTTGCAGTGAAAATATTTCGGGCTATTCATATTGTTTGTCGTTCTTGTGTTGAAAATTTGAGCAATGAACAAAAGGTTCAAGAAAAATCTAAGTTTTGGAATCCTTATGACGTGAATTCACCAAAATCTTATCAGTGACTAATACTTTTGTATGGTCAACATAATTTGAGTCTAAAGTTAAACAAACTCCTTAATTCAATATCCAAATATACCGTCAGCCACGAGACCTGTTCCTCATTCAGATTCACTACCAGTTCCTGTATTCAGAGGCTTTAATGTACCCATCTTGACTTTGAGCCACATGTTTCAGCAGAACACAAGACACCCAAGTAATTGAAACAAGCAGAATAGAATTATCTTGTTCGTGATTCGGAATGAACAAAATAATCTACATAACGTCTGGGATCTAGTTTATTCTAATTTGTTTGGTTTTTTAATTTCGCGCCAAGCTACACTAATGGTATCTGCTCTAGCCGTCCCAAATTTAACACTGTAATACTAGATAGAGGGAAGGCAGCTAGTCATCGCCACCCACCGCCAACTCTTGAGCTAATCTTTTACCAACGAATAGTGGGATTAACCAACATTAAAATGAAACTCTCAACTGGTATCCAGACAAAGTAAAAACATTTACTGGGTCCAAGTACAGAATTTTCGTTCTACGGGTGCAGAGAACGTATAATGTGGAAATACACTGAAATGCATGTCAAGTTCGTATTTTTGCAAATATGTTCCAGGCTTCATTGACCATATGTCTTGTGCAAAAATGCGAAAAGAATGGAGACTATTTTTTATAGATAAAAAACTAGTTTTAACTTTGTTTTGCTTTATAACTGTAACAATCTAAGCACTATTTCTCTTGGACCTTTCTGTCATCTACATAAACGTTACGAAAATCTAAAAACGATTCTGAATAAAATAAAGTATACAGAACACATATGGACAATCTGGTGAGATATAAAACTTATTTCTATGCTGCTGAGTCAACAGTTCTGGATAGTATGTGTTATTTCTTAATTGCTTATGTTGTAACAGTACAGAAAATGGCCATTATTCCCTTCAAACTTTGCTTTTGTAACCTGAATAATAAAATATAGAAATTAACTATTTTCTTTGTAATAACCTGGCAAATTTGCAATGTTCTGAAAAATGGGTGAATTTGAAAATTTCATTTCCCAGATCACAAAAGCAAATTTCAAGAGAAAAATAAGTCTTTTTAATTCATTTTAGGCATAAAAAATTGGGATATAACATTTTCTGTCCACATAGAATTAAACGTAAAATTTTTGTTACATACTGTAATCAGGACTTAAAACTAAATTAGCAGGGAAAAGGATTCCACATGCAGTCTAGTTTTATACATAAAACTTTCACTATCACTAAACTAGGGATGAAACTAACAGTATTGACCATATATTTACATTTACTTAACATCTCTTCTATAGCAAGAAAAATACATTGTTACTTTTTTACATATTAATACATTTGTCTTATTTAAAACGTGTTTTTTTCTCGATATAAAAAAGCATAATGTTTATGGGTACAACGTTTCACAAGGTTGATGTAACTGACGATGCCAGATAAACTTGGTCAAACGTTTCAACCATAGATATCACACAATGTATTCCAATAGATAAACAGCTTTTAACTTTCATATAACAGGGCACTTAGTCTAATTAAATGATCTTTAAATTAAATGCTCTGAGTCAAGATGTGTAACATATTTTAATTCATTGTGGATAGACTCAGGTGCCTGTAAAAAACTCGTATGTTTTCACATGCCAATAACACTGAGTTTTGTACATCACAGGAACAGTTTTAGTTTATGTGTGTTAATTACTAGCAAGACATAAAACTTTGGATTAACACACATAAACTAAATAAACAAAATGGATTTAAAACTCATAGTTAATTAAAAGTTATCCAATTTTAAGACAGATGAAATGATTTGAGAAGACAATAATTAAAATTAATTATTAATTTGTGTTTTAGAGGTAAAATATAACCTTATACGTTTGTAATCGTCAAATCGAGGTCTCGACTTCCCACTCCAGATAATGTATACATGGTCCGTTCCATGTGTAGGAAAAAATATTTACAAAACAGCTTCTCAGCCAGCAGTAAATATTATTGGATATACAAGTTATTATACTAAAAAATTTCAATTACTAACTTATCAAGAGAAAATATAGTTTCTAGTGATTAAATATATTATTTCTAAGTACAATGTGATATATCATGTGTTATTTATAACATTAGTAACTATTGCGTGGGTCGTCATTTGGTGATTTATCATACATTATTTCTACATTCACTAACCATTGTTTCCGTCCTTATTTGGTGATTTATCATATAATATTTCTAATCTCAGTAACCATTGCTTGCGTCATCATTTGGTGATTTATCACATATTATTTCGATGTATTTTACATATTCAAATAATTTACTTTCAAGAGCAAGAATTTTTATTTGGTGTTTCATCCCTCGTCTAAGTAATTAATTTTAAAGCTATTACAAACAAAATTTCCCAGAACACTTGATTAGCTTATACAGTTAAGAATTCGTTTATTTTGATTTCTTGTGGCTAGAATGGATACCGAATGTTTAGCCAACTCTTAAAGTTTCTACCAATATTGACTTGACGTATTCGAAATATTTACGTCTTCTTCAGTACTGAACTTCCACAAGGGTTTTCCTCACTTATGATGAGCACAACATTTAGGTCAGATTTTATAAGTGTCTCAACATATTTAATATGTATTTTCACCTGTGTTTTTTGTGGTCAGTTTCAGAAAGATATGTTTGGTGCCCCAGAAACGAATGTACATCAGCGAAACAAATCGAAATTTATTTCTTAAATTCTTGAGTCTTCCTAATTTAGTCTACTTACAGGGAGTAGCATTTGTAGGCTTAGTAAGAACTGCTCCTTAGGGTTATTGATTCGAAATTGTTAAGTCGAAAGTTCAAATCTACGTTACATCAAATCTGTTTGCCCTTTTAGCGGTGTTAGCTATAAAATGCTACCCTACATTTCCTACGACATGTAGTTCGTAAAATATCCGAGAATTGGCAGTAGACAGTGATAACTAGTCGCTTTTTATCTACGTTTTTCATTCTTAAGTTTGGAACGGCTGGCGCAGATGGTCCTCGTGTATCTCACGTGATATTCGAAATCAAATATTCGATTTCCACCAGAGTCTGTTACTTTATGTGTTTTGTATACTAACTTATTTCTAAAAACGCTCTAGGATCCTTCACTTAGTGGTAAAACCAATAATAACTAAAATGGCGGCGAATAGTTCACGGGAGTTTAAAACTGTTATTTAACTATTTCGGCCAGTCATGGCCAGGAGGTTTCGACACTCGAGTCGTAATCTTAGAGTTGCAGGTTCAAATACACCCCACATCAAACATGCTCGCCCTTCCCGCCGTGGGAGCGTTATGAACTAACAATCAGTCCCACTATTCCTCAGTAAAAGAGTATCCCAAGAATTGACGGTGAGTAGTAATGACTACCTGCCTTTCCTTTAATCTTACCATCCTAAATTACGGGCGGCTACTAGATAGCCATCGTGTAGCTTTGGGTGAAATTCAAAAACACACAAACCTTAAACTATAGATGTAAATCAGTAATTTTTCTAACATTTATCGTGCCTTTAACATTGAAGTTGTTTTTAAATATCTATTCAATGATAAATATTGAATAGACCTGAAGATCGTGGAATGTAATTCGTGTATAAACGTAGAGTGATACTTGCATTATTATTGGTAAGACTAATAATTATCTTTATATGACCATATGAAGGGAAATTTAAAGCAGGATCTTAGAGTGTTCAAAGTTTATTTTTGTAAACAAAGTTTTAGTTTTGTTAAGTAAGTAAATGTATTACTATTATCTTCAGTGTACAGTGAGATTAGTTTAGTATCTTGTAATAAATTGAGATGTCCCTTGCTGGGACAGTAGATAGTCTATGGATATCCAGCCCTAAAATCAAGGATTCGATTCACCTCGGTGTATATAGCAGATAGCCCAATGTGACTTTACCATAAGAATACACTTCCCCCACACACACACATACAAATTGAGACCTGAGAAAATTAAATTCACAACTCAAATTTATTTATATTTATAACACATTGAAGTTGACAACATGGTCGCTCGTGTTTCGTCTGTTACTTTGTGTCAGTTTAATAAATTATTCGAATAGGAAGTCCATAATTCTCCCTGAATACCACATCAGTGTCATAAGTCCTACAAAAAATACAACCATGGATTTAAGAATATAACAAAAAGTAACACTGGAACAGAAACTTACATATATGTTGATACAGTCATAACATTAACAAACGTATGTTGTTTAACTTTCTAACACAGATGAACTTAAAGTTATCTGTCTCACCTTATTTACCACCATTTGCCACCTCCACCACCGTATCCTCCCCGTCCACCAAAAAAGCCTCCTCCTCCACCAGCACCATATCCTAAGGTAATAGGTAAAGCAAGAACAACTCCTCCTCCACCACCATATCCTCCACCAAAGCCGCCAACACCATATCCTCCACCATAGCCACCGCCACCATATCCACCTCCACCATATCCTGTAGCTTCACCTTTTAGGTCATAAGCTTTGTCACCGTCTTGTTTGTCTACAGCAACAGCTGAAAGCAGCAGAAGACTGAGAGAGAAGACTGTAAGAACCTGGTTGTGGAACAGACAATAATACAATACCTTATTTATCTTAATAATACTTACTACTGGAATATACTTTTCAGGTTTACAAAATATTCTTGTCCAAGTGATGTTGCAATTTTGATTACATTTATTTAAATTAAAATTTTAAATTGTTTCACTGAAATATTCACACTTTTATACTAATCAAATCATCCTTTACAAAGTCTTTCAGTGGTCATTCTATATAAACATGAAATACGAAGACTAATGTACCATCTATCACATACACTCCACAACAATAATCTATATTGTTTGTCTACCTTATTGGAGTTCATTGTCGGGACTTGCGATGTCTTGTTCTGCTTTCAGAAAGGTTTGGCGCCTTGTATATATACCAGATGGTAAAATAATTCGTCTGTAACAAAATGCAATTAATGTTCTATTTGTGTGACAGATAATCCAAACAGACTTTTGTTTTTTTACTGTTAAAAAGTAAACCTGTTTAGTATTTTTAAAAGTTATACAGTAGTGGCTTTATATAAAGTACAAAACTTTGAGATGAATAAAAATATATATTTATTTTTTGAAGGAAAAAGTACTTTAGTAAGTAGAGCACATTTTGTTATATTGACTTGTGTAATTTATTATAAAGATCTATTACACCAGTAAATATACTTGAAATTTACTCAGACGAATCAGGCCAAGCTGATGGACTTTAATATCTTCTTTGAACTTTCTGTGTCTATACCTATAAAACCGGTGTTTTATTTTTGAATGAGAGAAAAGATTGTTGCTTTATATTTCACCACTTTTGATAACTCGTGGATTGACCTGCATAAAAAAAAATCTAAAACTGTCAAGTTTATGTAATCGTATCAGTCTTCAACTGATATCCAGTGTATGCTCTAGTGTACCTGTTACATTTTATGTTTCTTATCAGATAATCCTGAGGTAGGCAAGATTCCCTTGATGAAGATAAGTAAAACCTTCTTCAATGATAAATAAGCTGCGTGTAATGTTGAGAAAATGTTCAACACACAGTGTGTTAATGTGAGAAAAAATGTTGACCACTTGAAATCTGTTGGAAATGTCTCCTAGGTTTCACAGTATAAGATTGCAGGTTAAAGTTAACCTTTGTGGCATGAAACTCACCGACAGAGTAAGACTTCGTTAAGTATTGAGAACACTTTCTATCCCAAACTGGCTACAAATGCTATACACTTCCGGTCCTGACACGGCCTAGTGTTTAGAGGGCGCTTTACTTCAACTACGTGTCGATAAACTTTAGCCTCGTCATTACATATGCTTATTCCTTGAATCTTATAACGTAACACTGTGATGGTGAATCACACTTTTCGTTAACGAACCAGTACCCCACGATCTGACGTTTCGTGGTGCTGAATAGCTGCCTCCTGCCTATTGGCCCGGCATGGCCAAGCGTGTTAAGGCATGCGACTCGTAATCTGAGGGTCGCGGGTTCGCATTGTGAAAATTCCAGAACCAGTATAAAACAGTTATATAAATTGTATATTGCTTCCTGATCCATATTTCAGTTATCCAAATACATACATGCAAATTTATTAACAAAGCTTACAACCTTAACGATCAACAAATATAAAAACATTCTCTCAGTAAAGAGTCTGTATTTAAAATAACGCCACCAATGTAATTGTTAAAAAGTATCTACATAGTCTATTTGCTGTATTAATTCTTTAATGGGCTTTGTCTGGATCTCTTTGATATCGTCATGCTATAGAGGGCATGAAGGATTGGATAAAGACAAGGGCATGATGCCACGCGCAAAGTAGCCTATTCCGCAGTTTCAATGTAGTTTCGGTTGCTTGTAATACAATTAGCTAATCATTACCTTCCAAAACAGTTAAAACTTGTGCTGCTGATCGTCCAGTATTGTGTCTGATCGTCACCTTTCAAAGATAATTATTCATCTGAAGAAATGATATGAAACCTAAGTTTTCTTTTCAAATCCGATATGTCAAAACTCTATTTCATGTCTATAGTTCAAAATGTATGAATATTACCAACATTTACAGATCTGTGATATGGAGTAGACTCATCCTAGAATGACCACTGGTCAGTTCCAGTGAAATGATCCTGAACTATTGGCTAGACGTCTCACATTCTGACCAGAAGTGAATCTCGATGTCACCGAACCACAGTGTTGTTTTACAGTTAAACACGCTGAGTGAAGCTTCTCACCAACAGTCGTAAAATCTTTTTTATCAGACTGATAATTTCTCGTCAGAGATTATCACTTTGCTCCAATCCGATGCTTAAGCAATCATGTAATCATACGAGAAATATCATTTATCAAATTACCAAAACGATAATTCTTACATCTCGTAAGCTTAGCGACGTTTCTTATTAGGGTTTCTTAACTAGTAATGTGAGGTTAAAAACAGTGGTCATATTCTATTTAGGGTTAAAAATAAAAGAATGTCTATTTAATTAATACTAGTCTTTCTCTGCTTGGGATTAAATATGTGGAAATACAGTTGTAGAAATAACAGTTTTCCTCTATTTGGGGTTAAAAGTGTTGCTGAATAAAATGGTTCTTTTCTATTTGGGATTAAATATATAGAAACTTACTTCTACCTTCACAAACCCTATTCTATCCTGGGTAAGTAACCACTAAGACACCGTTAAAGCATTCTCTATATGTGTGTGAGTACTCAAGAATGTTTTCCTCATAACAAACGTTTTTTTAAATTCCCAATAACTATATAGAAATATGCTATCAAACATGTCTCACCTTCGCTACTTAGGTTTAAATGTGTGGTAATGGGTTGCTAAAAGTGCCTGCTTTTCTCTATTAAATAATCAGTAACTAGGAGTATGTGGAAGATTTTAATATTAATTCAGTGTTAGCAGCTACAGTATTTTCAAATAGTGTTTATTAAGTACTGTGAAGATTTTCGCTCAGTGTAAGAGTCGTCTTTGAAATGTCATTGTTTACAAGATAAGAAATTGGCCAAAAATATTGAAAATGTTTCTGATGGAACAAAATATATCAAACTATATCCATATGAATTTGTAACAATCCCTAATTTACCTCTGGGATAACCGTTACCTCTTTCAAAACAACACTAAATACATTTAAATGTTACCTATGAAACTTAAAGTGTGTACAATTGCTTCTGATTTGCTTTAATTTGTCAGGAATATTAGCATAGTGTTAAGTACTTACCTGCTACAGCAGAAATATCAGTTTATTGTTACTTCTTCTTGCTAAGGACATTCTATATTACATGTATTTGGTATGAAATACACTGCTAGTTTGCTTCTAAGTATGACATGGGAACATTCGACGTTTGTAACCATACTTCATATATTGACCAGATGACCACTTTGCGTTGTTCCATAAGGGGATTGTGGAACAAAGTTATCAAATACTATAACATAGATTTTCATTTATCGTAACTGTTAATAATAAAGACAAACAAATCCACCAACCAACACTGTTTCGGATGTTGTTTGTTGAGTAATTATATTCTCAGTACATATTATATTTGGGGTAAACAAGGGAGATAAACAAAAATAATTTTACTGAACAGTTAATATTATCATACATATTTTTACTGAACAGTTAATATTATCATACATATAATACTAAGAGATGTTCTTGTAATGAAGTCCTAAAATACACAATGGGTATCTAAACCCGGTTTTCTAGTATTATAATTCCAGAAACATACATTTGTGCTACTGGGGGACACAGACAAACCAATTCTATTTTCACCTTTCCACAATTTGTGTTTCACAATAAATGGATACTTAAAAGGTTTAGTTTACCACGGTTGTTGTTTACCACGTAATTCATCAACCCGCAGTCGACAATGATTTTTCATTTATTCCGTATTAACACGTGGTGCGTTACGATATAAGATGTGTCTTGGGTTACTTGTATTATATACAACACTGTTAATTTCAACACGTTTAGTTTACATGCTTTCGATCGAATTTAACAACACTGTCAATTTATTTTCTAGTGACATCTTTCTCTTAAATTATATATCACCGCTCTGCATAGTTTTCGCTGACTTGAAAGTAACAGTTGTTTGTATAGGGAAAGTACATTGAATCATAAAATGGTATTAGTTTTTATTATCTGCTCAGATTATCCCACAAAAGCCGAAAAGAAATTACTAATTTCATTCATTTTTATAATTAATTATATTATATTCGTACTCTCAATATATTAATTATAGTTTTAGTAATAACTATTTTGTTCGTTTCTTTTCATATTAAATTTTGTAATTTAATTCATACAAGTATATTGGTTTAATGGATAGTAGAAACTGTAGGTATAGTCCAAATATATTCTGTTATATCTGTGGCATTTTCAGAACTCAAGAACAAAAAGGTAAAATTAATAACTTTGTGAAAAGTGCCAACAATAACTTTGTGAAAAGTGCCAACTATGAATATTTTGCAGTGAAAATATTTCGGGCTATTCATATTGTTTGTCGTTCTTGTGTTGAAAATTTGAGCAATGAACAAGTTCGAGAAAAATCTAAGTTTTGGAATCCTTATGACCTGAATTCACCAAAATCATATCAGTGACTGATACTTTTGTATGGTCAACGTAATTTGAGTCTAAAGTTAAACAAACTCCTTAATTCAATATCCAAATATACCTTCAGCCACGAGACCTGTTCCTCATATAGATTCACTACCAGTTCCTGTATTCAGAGGCTTTAATGTACCCATCTTGACTTTGAGCCACATGTTTCAGCAGAACACAAGACACCCAAGTAATTTAAACAAGCAGAATAGAATTATCTTGTTCGTGATTCGGAATGAACAAAATAATCTACACAACGTCTGGGATCTAGTTTATTCTAATTTGTTTGGTTTTTTAATTTCGCGTCAAGCTACACTAGTGGTATCTGTTCTAGCCGTCCCAAATTTAGCAGTTTAATACTAGAGGGAAGGCAGCTAGTCATCGCCACCCACTGCCAACTCTTGAGCTAATCTTTTACCAACGAATAGTGAGATTAACCAACATTAAAATGAAACTCTCAACTGGTATCCAGACAAAGTAAAAACATTTACTGGGTCCAAGTACAGAATTTTCGTTTTACGGGTGCAGAGAACGTATAATGTGGAAATACACTGAAATGCATGACAAGTTCGTATTTTTGCAAATATGTTCCAGGCTTCATTGACCATATGTCTTGTGCAAAAATGCGAAAAGAATGGAGACTATTTTTTATAGATAAAAAACTAGTTTTAAATTTGTTTTGCTTTATAACTGCAACAGTCTAAGCACTATTTCTCTTGGACCTTTCAGTCATCTACATAAACGTTACGAAAATCTAAAAACGATTCTAAATAAAATAAAGTATACAGAACATATGTGGACAATCTGGTGAGATCTAAAACTTATTTCTATGCTGCTGAGTCAAGAGTTCTGGATAGTATGTGTTATTTCTTAATTGCTTATGTTGTAACAGTACAGAAAATGGCCATTATTCCCTTCAAACTTTGCTTTTTTAACCTGAATAATAAAATATAGAAATTAACTATTTTCTTTGTAAAAAACCTGGCAAATTTGCAATGTTCTGAAAAATGGGTAAATTTGAAAATTTCATTTCCCAGATCACTAAAGCAAATTTCAAGAGAAAAATAAATCTTTTTTCCATTTGCTTTAGGCCTAAACAAATGATAAATAACATTTTCTGTCCAGATAGAATTAAACGTAAAATTTTTGTTACATACTGTAATCAGGACTTAAAACTAAATTAGCAGGGTAAAGGATTCCACATGCAGTCTAGTTTTATACATAAAACTTTCACTATCACTAAACTAGAGCTGAAACTAACAGTATTGACCATATATTTACATTTATTTAACATCTCTTCTATAGCAAGAAAAATACATTGTTACTTTTTTACATATTAATACATTTGTCTTATTTAAAACGTGTTTTTTCTCGATATAAAAAGCATAATGTTTATGGGTACAACGTTTCACAAGGTTGATGTAACTGACGATGCCAGATAAACTTGGTCAAACGTTTCAACCATAGATATCACACAATGTATACCAATAGATAAACAGCTTTTAACTTTCATATAACAGGGCACTTAGTCTAATTAAATGATCTTTAAATTAAATGCTCTGAGTCAAGATGTGTAACATATTTTAATTCATTGTGGATAGACTCAGGTGCCTGTAAAAAACTCGTATGTTTTCACATGCCAATAAAACTGAGTTTTGTACATCACAGGAACAGTTTTAGTTTATGTGTGTTAATTACTAGCAAGACATAAAACTTTGGATTAACACACATAAACTAAATAAGCAAAATGGATTTAAAACTCATAGTTAATTAAAAGTTATCCAATTTTAAGGTAGAAGAAATTATTCGAGAAGACAATAATTAAAATTAATTATTAATTTGTGTTCTAGAGGTAAAAGGTAAACTTATACGTTTGTAATCGTTAAATTGAGTTCTCTATTTCCCAGTCCAGATAATGTGTACATGGCCCGTTCCATGTGTAGGAAAAAAAATATTTACAAAACAGCTTCTCAGCCAGCAGTAATTATTATTGAATATGCAAGTTATTATACTAAAAATTTCAATTACTAACTTATCAAGAGAAAATATAGTTTCTAGTGATTAAATATATTATTTTTAAGTACAATGTGATTTATCATGTGTTATTTATAACGTTAGTAACCATTGCGTGGGTTGTCATTTGGTGATTTATCATACATTATTTCTACATTCACTAACCATTGTTTCGGTCCTTATTTGGTGATTTATCATGTAATATTTCTAATCTCAGTAACCATTGCTTGCGTCATCATTTGGAGATTTATCATATGTTATTTGTAATCTCAGTAGTCATTGTTTGGGCTCTCATTGGTTGATTTACCATGTATTATTTCTTACCTCAGTAATCATTCTTTGTGTCATCAATTGGCGATTTATCAGTATTATTTCGATTTATTTTACATATTCGAATAATTTGAAATTATTTACTTTGAAGAGCAAGAATTTTTATTTGGAGTTTCAACCTTCGTCTAAGTAATTAATTTTAAAGTTATTACCAACAAAACTTCCCAGAACACTTGATTAGCTTATACAGTTAAGAATTCGTTTATTTTGATTTCTTGTGGCTAGAATGGATACTGAATGTTTAGCCAACTCTTAAAGTTTCTACCAATATTGACTTGACGTATTCGAAATATTTACGTCTTCTTCAGTACTGAACTTTCACAAGGGTTTTCCTCACTTATGATGAGCACAACATTTAGGTCAGATTTCATAAGTGTCTCAACGTATTTAATATGTATTTTCACCTGTGTTTTTTGTGGTCAGTTTCAGAAAGATATGTTTGGTGCCCCAGAAACGAATGTACATCAGCGAAACAAATCGAAATTTATTTCTTAAATTCTTGAGTCTTCCTAATTTAGTCTACTTACAGGGGGTAGCATTTGTAGGCTTAGTAAGAACTGCTCCTTAGGGTTATCGATTCGAAATTGTTAAGTCGAAAGTTCAAATCTACGTTACATCAAATCTGTTTGCCCTTTTAGCCGTGTTAGCTATAAAATGCTACCCTACTTTTCCTACGACATGTAGTTCGTAAAAGATCCGAGAATTGGCAGTAGACAGTGATAACTAGTTGCTTTTTATCTACGTTTTTCATTCTTAAGTTTGGGACGGCTGGCGCAGATAGTCCTTGTGTATCTCACGTGATATTCGAAATCAAATATTCGATTTCCACCAGAGTCAGTAACTTCATGTGTTTTGTATACTAACTTATTTTTAAAAACGCTCTAGGATCCTTCACTTAGTGGTAAAACCAATAATAACTAAAATGGCGGCGAATAGTTCACGGGAGTTTAAAACTGTTATTTAACTATTTCGGCCAGTCATGGCCAGGAGGTTTCGACACTCGAGTCGTAATCTTAGAGTTGCAGGTTCAAATACACCCCACATCAAACATGCTCGCCCTTCCCGCCGTGGGAGCGTTATGAACTAACAATCAGTCCCACTATTCCTCAGTAAAAGAGTATCCCAAGAATTGACGGTGAGTAGTAATGACTACCTGCCTTTCCTTTAGTCTTACCATCCTAAATTACGGGCGGCTACTAGATAGCCATCGTGTAGCTTTAGGTGAAATTCAAAAACACACAAACCTTAAACTAAAAATGTAAATCAGTAATTTTTCTAACATTTATCGTGCCTTTAACATTGAAGTTGTTTTTAAATATCTATTCAATGATAAATATTGAATAGACCTGAAGATCGTGGAATGTAATTCGTGTATAAACGTAGAGTGATACTTGCATTATTATTGGTAAGACTAATAATTATCTTTATATGGCCATATGAAGGGAAATTTAAAGCAGGATCTTAGAGTGTTCAAAGTTTATTTTTGTAAACAAAGTTTTAGTTTTGTTAAGTAAGTAAATGTATTACTATTATCTTCAGTGTACAGTGAGATTAGTTTAGTATCTTGTAATAAATTGAGATGTCCATTTATCGTGCCTTTAACATTGAAGTTGTTTTAAATATCTATTCAATGATAAATATGCTGGGACAGTAGACATTAGTTAGTCTATGGATTTCCAACACTAAAATCAAGGATTCGATTCACCTCGGTGTATATAGCAGATAGCCCAATGTGACTTTACCATAAGAATACACTTCCCCACACACACATACAAATTGAGACCTGAGAAAATTAAATTCACAACTCAAATTTATTTATATTTATAACACATTGAAGTTGACAACATGGTTGCTCGTGTTTCGTCTGATACTTTGTGTCAGTTTAATAAATTATTCGAATAGGAAGTCCATAATTCTCCAAGAATCAGTGTCATAAGTCCTACAAAATAAACAAACATGGATTTAAGAATATAACAAAAATATCACAGAAACAGAAACTTACATATATGTTGATACAGTCATAACATTAAAAAACGTATCTTGTTTAACTTTCTAACACAAATGAACTTAAAGTTTTATGTCTCACCTTTATTACCACCATTTGCCACCTCCACCACCGTATCCTCCCCGTCCACCAAAAAAGCCTCCTCCACCAGCACCATATCCTAAGGTAATAGGTATGGCAAGAAGGACTCCTCCTCCACCACCATATCCTCCACCAAAGCCGCCAACACCATATCCTCCACCATAGCCAACGCCACCATATCCTGTAGCTTCACCTTTTAGGTCATAAGCTTTGTCACCGTCTTGTTTGTCTACAGCAACAGCTGAAAGCAGCAGAAGACTGAGAGAGAAGACTGTAAGAACCTGGTTGTGGAACAGACAATAATACAATACCTTATTTATCTTAATAATACTTACTACTGGAATATACTTTTCAGGTTTACAAAATATTCTTGTCCGAATGTTGTTGCAATTTTGATTACATTTATTTAAATTAAAATTTTAAATTGTTTCACTGAAATATTCACACTTTTATAATAATCAAATCGTCCTTTACAAAGTCTTTCAATGTTCATTCTATATAAACATGAAACACTAAGACTAATGTAACGTCTATCACATACACTGTACAACAATAATCTATATTGTTTGTCTACCTCCAGGCCCGGCATGGCCTAGCGCGTAAGGCGTGCGACTCGTAATCCGAGGGTCGCGGGTTCGCGCCCGCGTCGCGCTGAACATGCTCGCCCTCCCAGCCGTGGGGGTGTATAATGTGACGGTCAATCCCACTATTCGTTGGTAAAGAGTAGCCCAAGAGTTGGCGGTGGGTGGTGATGACTAGCTGCCTTCCCTCTAGTCTTACACTGCTAAATTAGGGACGGCTAGCACAGATAGCCCTCGAGTAGCTTTGTGCGAAATTCCCAAACAAACCAAACAAACAAATTGTCTACCTTATTGGAGTTCATTGTCGGGACTTGCGATGTCTTGTTCTGCTTTCAGAAAGGTTTGGCGCCTTGTATATATACCAGAAGGTAAAATAATTCGTCTGTAACAAAATGCAATTAATGTTCCATGTCTGTGACAGATAATCCAAACAGACTTTTGTTTTATTACTGTTAAAAAGTAAACCTGTTTAGTATTTTTAAAAGTTATACAGTAGTGGCTTTATATAAAAGTACAAAACTTTGAGATGAATAAAAATATATATTTATTTTTTGAAGGAAAAAGTATTTTAGTAAGTAGAGCACATTTTGTTATATTGACTTGTGTAATTTATTATAAAGATCTATTACACCAGTAAATATACTTGAAATTTACTCAGACGAATCAGGCCAAGCTGATGGACTTTAATATTTTCTTTGAACTTTCTGTGTCTATACCTATAAAACCGGTGTTTTATTTTTGAATGAGAGAAAAGATTGTTGCTTTATATTTCACCACTTTTGATTACTCGTGGATTGACCTGCATAAAAAAAATTCTAAAACTGACAAGTTTATGTAATCGTATCAGTCGTCAACTGATATCCAGTGTATGCTCTTGTGTACCTGTCACATTTTATGTTTCTTGTCAGATAATCCTGAGGTAGGCAAGATTCCCTTGATGAAGATAAGTAAAACCTTCTTCATTGATAAATAAGCTGCGTGTAATGTTGAGAAAATGTTCAACACACAGTGTGTTAATGTGAGAAAAAATGTTGAACTCTTGAAATCTGTTGGAAATGTCTCCTAGATTTCACAGTATAAGGTTGTAGGTTAAAGTTAACCTTTGTGGCATAAAACTCACCCACAGAGTAAGACTTCGTTGAATATTGAGAACACTTTCTATCTCAAACTGGCTACAAAAGCTATATACATCTGGTCCTGACAAAACCTAGTGGTTAGAGGGCGCTCTGCCCCCAACTACGTGTCGATAAACTTTAGCCTCGTCATTACATATGCTTATTCCTTGAATCTTATAACGTAACAATTTGATGGTGAATCACACTTTTCGTTAACGAATCAGTACCCCACGATCTGACGTTTCATGGTGATGAATAGCTGTCTCCTGCCTATTGGCCCGGCATGGCCAAGCGTGTTAAGATATGCGACTCGTAATCTGAGGGTCGCGGGTTCGCATTGTGAAAATTCCAGAACCAGTATAAAACAGTTATATAAATTGTATATTGTTTCCTGATCCATATTTCAGTTATCCAAATACATACATGCAAATTTATTAACAAAGCTTACAACCTTAACGATCAACAAATATAAAATCATTCTCTCAGTAAAGAGTCTGTATTTAAAATAACGCCACTAATGTAATTGTTATAAAGTATCTACATAGTCTATCTCTTTGATATCGTCATGCTATAGAGGGCATGAAGGATTGGATAAAGACAAGGTCATGATGTTATTTCTAACCTCAGTAACCATTGTTTTGGTCAACATTTGGAGATTTATTGTATTTTTTTCTAACGTCAGTAACCATTATTTTTGTCGTTACCTGGTGATATACCACACATTGTTATTTATATTTAAAATTACTTGTACATCCTAAAGTATACATATATGAAATAGAGAAGTTGACAACATGGTCGACCTTGTCTCGTCTGAGACTTTTTTCTCAGTTTAATAAATTCATCGAATAGAAAGTCCATAACTATCCATGAATACCACTTCAGTCTGATGAATCCTACAGAAAATACAGCCATGGATTTAAAAATATAACAAAACAATAACACTGGAACAGAAACTTTGATGTATGTTGATACAGTCATAACATTAACAAACGTATCTTGTTTAACTTTCTAACACAGATGAAGCTAAAGTTATCTGTCTCACCTTTATTACCACCATTTGCCACCTCCACCACCTTATCCTCTCCGTCCACAAAAAAAGCCTCTTCCAGCACAACCACCATATTCTAAACAAACAAGTATGGCAAGAATAACTCCTCCTACATCCACCATATCCTAAACCATAGCCGCCGCCACCATGTCTTCCACCATAGCCACCACCACCATATCCTGTAGCTTCACCTTTCAGGTCATAAGCTTTGTCACCATCTTGTTTGTCTACAGCAACAGCTGAAAGCAGCAGAAGACTGAGAGAGAAGACTGTAAGAACCTGGTTGTGGAACAGACAATAATACAATACCTTATTTATCATAATAATACTTACTACTGGAATATACTTTTCAGGTTTACAAAATATTGTTTTCCGAATTGTTGCAATTTTAATAACATTTATTTAAATTGAAATTTTAAATTGTTTCACTAAAATATTCACACTTTTATAATAATCAAATCGTCCTTTACAAAGTCTTTCAGTGTTCATTCTATATAAACATGAAACACTAAGACTAATGTACCGTCTATCACATACACTGTACAACAATAATCTGTATTGTTTGTCTACCTTATTGGAGTGCATTGTCGGGACTTGCAATGTCTTGTTTTACTTTGGGAAAGGTTTGGCGACATATTGATATGTACCAGATGTTAAAAAATGCAGTTAATATTCTATTAGTGTGACAGAGAAACCAACCAGTCTTTTGCTTCATTATTATATAAAATTAAACCTGTTTTGTATGTAAATCTATACAGTAGCGGCTTAATTTAAAGTTCAAAATTTATTCATTTTTCGGAAGAAAAGAACCAACTTCAGTAAGCATCACACATTTTTGACAAATTGACCTGTGTAATTTATTATAAAGCTCTGTTACCCTGGTAAATATACTTGAAATTTACTCAGACAAATCAGACCAAGCTAATGGACTTTAATATCTTCTTGTCGTTTTTATTACAAATATATCTGTGTTTCATTTCTCATGCTTTAAATTTCAACATCTCTGTTTTAAAATACACAGGGCTTCAGCGCACCTAGAAATGATTAAATATTCATAATTCTCTAACTGTATCAGTCAATAACTGTTTCTTCGGTAACATTTTTAACTCAAAGAGATAAAAATCATTTTATCTACTTAATGCCCCAATCAACCTGTTAAACTTTATGTTTTTAGGCAGATAATCGTTGTATCAATAACATTTATTTGATAAAGGTAAGCAAAAGCCTCTTGAATAAGAAATAATTCTCGTGTAAAGTTGAGAAAAACTGTTAACCAGGGCATAAAAGTATATATTAAATATGAACTCTCTGGTCTGGAAAGTACAGAGAGGGCAAGACACCTGAACATATCGAAAACACATAGTCTGTCCAAAAACGGGACACAAAATCTTACAAAACCAAAAGCAGATCTTACAATAATTGTTCCTTATTTAACAAAATCTTACAAAACCAAAAGCAAGTCTAACAATTATTGTTCCTTATTTAACAAAACAATGAATGAACATTTGGTTCCACTTTGAACCCAAACCTAGTACGGAGTGGATTGGTAGTTAGGACACTGAACTAGCAGTCTGAAAACCGAGAGTTCAAATTCCCGTCTCATCGAACATGCTCTCTCTTTCAACCGTATAGGCGTCAAAATGGGAGATCAGTCCCACTGTTCGTTGGTTAAAGTGTATCCCAAGAGTTGGCGGTGAGTTGTGCATTTCCTCTGGTCTTACACTGCTAAATTAGGGACGGCTAGCACAGATTCCCCTCGTGTAGCTTTGCACGAAATTCAAAAAGAAACAAAAAACCTGTGAAAAACTGAGAAACCTCGACGTCTCCCAGGGGTGCTACGAAGTTTGAGTTACATGTAATTGACTTCCGATGTTTTTGTTGTTGTTTTCCATTTGCTTTTGCTGAATATGATTCATTTTTGACGTTAATCGGTTAAAATTCCGTCACACCAAACATGCTCACCTTTTCAGCCGCAAGGGCTTTATAATGTAATGTTCAATCCCACTATTTGTTGGTAAAAAAGTAACCCAAGAGTTGGCGGCGGTTTGTGGTGACTAGCTGCCTTCCATGTAGTTTTACACTGCAAAAATAGAGACGACTTTGCGCGAAATTCACACAGAAACAAAGAAGTATTATAAGTTCACCCAGGCCTTTTTATCTCAAGACTGTTTGTTTAAAAACAGTTCACTTTTGAAGGTAACTTGTAAAGTATCTTTTCGTGCCACTTTCTTCAGCAAGTGTTTTCTTAAATTATTTTAAAACATTACCATTAAACCATCGATATGGTTTATTTCTTTATATATCTTCAGAAGGCATCGCACAACAACATTCGTAAAAATATGTTGTTGTTGTTGTTTTTTTAAATCAAACACTTTGAATATCCTAAAATTAAAGCACTTCATATATCTTAATTGTATGTATGTTACTTAAGTGGGACAAGTAATGTCCAGAACCTCCCTCGTAATCAATATTTTCTCTATGTTACTCTGTGACGGTTCCCCACTGATACAGAGGTACGTTTACAGATTTACAACGCTAAAAGCAGGGGCTCGATTTCCGTCGGTGTATTCAGCAGACAGCCTAATGCGGCTTTGCTGTAAGATAACACGCGCACTCTGTGTCGGTTTATTTATAGGACATGAACATTCAGATCGACATGGTCTACACAGGAATTCGTAATCTGTTCTTGTCAGGCGTGATCTATAGGGTTCGTTAATATTTTTTATCAAGTGATGTACTGATATATAAAAACCATAAAGTTACTTTTATAGATTTACTACATTATTTTCTATGATATGATGCACTCGTTTATAAGGACCGTAAGTTTACTTTTATGCATTTGTATTATTTTACCTATGATTTGATGTAGTAATTTATAAGAATCATAAATTTACTTATATAGATTGACACGACTTCCATCAATATTAACAGTTTTGAAACTCATGGTTCATTTCTGATATACATTCAGGACTAAATTTTCAAGCGTATGAGGTGTAGAGAGGGGAAAATTCCATGTCATCATCATGTAGGTTGTTGTTATGTTTGCTACAGTTTATATTTCATCACAGAACTGTCAAGTAGTTAAAGGTGATCAGCTCTCAGTCTAATGGTTGTGGGTTCGAATCAGCGTTAGCGAACGTGTTTTCTTTTCAAGCATTATAATGTGACAGTCAATTACACTATTCTTTTTTAAAAGAATAGACCAAGAATGATGAATAGTAGCTTCCCTCGTCCAAGCTTCACGTGAAAATGAGGCACGACGAGCGTAAAAAAGCCCTCGTCAAGTTTCTAAGAAATTCAAATCAAGCAAACAAACAGAACCGTTAACCTCGAAATATAAGCTCAAGGGTCCAGTTACTATTTTCACTACGTTTGTTTACTTGGTTAACAAAAAAGTCCCCAGTTTAATGTACTCTTTCTTGTTCTGTTTGTAAGCTTATTATGCACTCTTGAAACAGCTCAGGGTATTGCGTTTGAGACGCTACATGCAAACGTAGAATCTAACTTTTGTCTAATTGATTGCAAATATTTATTTGACATTTTATACAAGTTTAATCTTTATGTTTTTACTTAAAGCTTTGTAGTTAATTTTGCTCAGTAAACTGCTCCAGTTCAAACTTCTCCGTAATCATTGTTTTGAATTCAATGCACTGAATTTTTATTCTATTTTAACGATTGTTGTTTAGAATTTATGCTCCGTGTACAGTGTCTGCCAGTTATAGGCTCAGAAGAGGTAAGAGTACATGTTTCTCTGTTTTATGAATATCTTTTCGTGTTTGTTAAGTTTAGATTATAATATTTGCTCATGTTACTCTGGTGAGGGTAACCTGTTTATCTTTCTTGGTTTTATTTCCCAGTAGGATTTCGATTAGTTTTCTAGCTGTTCGTAAAGGGCAGGTCCAGAGCTGTGCATCTCGTCTTGTGAAGCATCATGGAGGTGTTTGTTGAATATAGCACGTTTGTCTAACTCGAAAAGATGTTTCAAGCGAAAATAAGGGGTATACTTCATCTAAGATTTTATTTGTAAAATTGGGCTGCAAAGAAGTAGAAAATACCACTAGTGTTATTTATCTGTTCCTCCTAGCAGTAACAAAGAACAATTTATCTGTTTATCTCTCACGTGTAAAGGCGTTTTTTTTTCTGATATTTTTGGCGGAATATGGAATAAAAGTTCTTATATTGGAAGTAATAATAAACACACTTCGCACTTTTAACTGTCTGTTCGTTATAAAAGTGACAGTCAACTGTATTATTAGGTTTAAAGAAGTCGTTTAAAGGTACGATGCTGCCGACTGCTGTCTTATCTTTGCTTCAGAGGTCAAAAGTAGGAGTGTTTATTTTTGAAACACGAAGTGAGCTCCGTAAATAGAAAACTGATAATGTATACCAATGAACAAACATCTATAAAGTCAACAGCTCAGCGTATGTCATTTGAAGTCTACTCTCTTAACTTAGTGCCCGCCATGGCCAGGTGGGTTAAGGCGTTCGAGTCCCCTTTACACCAAACATGCTCGTCCTTTTAGCTGTGGGGGCGTTATAATGATACGATCAATCCCACTATTCGTTGGTAAAAGAATAGCCCAAGAGTTGGCGGTGGGTGGTGATGACGAGTTAATTTCCCTCTAGTTTTGCACTGCTAAAAGTAGCATAAGAAAAATAATACAAATGCATAAAAGTAAATTTACGGTCCTTATAAACGAGTGCATCATATCATAGAAAATAATGTAGTAAATCTATAAAAGTAACTTTATGGTTTTTATTTTTCAGTAGGATTATCACGCCTGACAAGAACAGATTACGAAATCCTGTATAGACCATGTCGATCTGAATGTTCATGTCCTATAAATAAACCGACACAGAGTGCGCGTGTTATCTTACAGCAAAGCCGCATTGGGCTATCTGCTGAATACACCGACGGAAATCGAGCCCCTGCTTTTAGCGTTGTAAATCTGTAAACGTACCTCTGTATCAGTGGGGAACCGTCACAGAGTAACATAGAGAAAATATTGATTACGAGGGAGGTTCTGGACATTACTTGTCCCACTTAAGTAACATACATACAATTAAGATATATGAAGTGCTTTAATTTTAGGATATTCAAAGTGTTTGATTTTTAAAAACAACAACAACAATATATTTTTACGAATGTTGTTGTGCGATGCCTTCTGAAGATATATAAAGAAATAAACCATATCGATGGTTTAATGGTAATGTTTTAAAATAATTTAAGAAAACACTTGCTGAAGAAAGTGGCACGAAGAAATACTTTACAAGTTACCTTCAAAAGTGAACTGTTTTTAAACAAACAGTCTTGAGATAAAAAAGGCCTGGATGAACTTATAATAATTCTTTGTTTCTGTGTGAATTTCGCGCAAAGTCGTCTCTATTTTTGCAGTGTAAAACTAGATGGAAGGCAGCTAGTCACCACGAACCACCGCCAACTCTTGGGTTACTTTTTTACCAACAAATAGTGGGATTGAACATTACATTATAAAGCCCTTACGACTGAAAAGGTGAGCATGTTTGGTGTGACGGAATTTTAACAGATTAACGTCACAAATGAATCATATTCAGCAAAAGCAAATGGAAAACAACAACAAAAACATCGGAAGTCAATTACATGTAACTCAAACTTCGTAGCACCCCTGGGAGACGTCGAGTTTTCTCAGTTTTTCACAGGTTTGTTTGATTTGAATTTCGTGCAAAGCTACACGAGGGGAATCTGTGCTAGTCGTTCCTAATTTAGCAGTGTAAGACTAGAGGAAATGCACAACTCACCGCCAACTCTTGGGATACACTTTTCCAACGAACAGTGGGACTGATCTCCCATTTTGACGCCTATACGGTTGAAAGAGCGAGCATGTTCGATGAGACGGGAATTTGAACTCTCGGTTTTCAGACTGCTAGTTCAGTGTCCTAACTACCAATCCACTCCGTACTAGGTTTGGGTTCAAAGTGGAACCAAATGTTCATTCATTGTTTTGATAAAATACGGAACAATTATTGTTAGATCTGCTTTTGGTTTTGTAAGATTTTGTTAAATAAGGAACAATTGTTGTTAGATCTACTTTTGGTTTTGTAAGATTTTGTTAAATAAGGAACAATTATTGTTAGATCTGTTTTGGTTTTATAAGATTTTGTTAAATAAGGAACAATTATTGTTAGATCTGCTTTTGGTTTTGTAAGATTTTGTTAAATAAGGAACAATTATTGTTAGATCTGTTTTGGTTTTATAAGATTTTGTTAAATAAGGAACAATTATTGTTAGATCTGCTTTTTGTTTTATAAGATTTTG
>NC_134829.1:52627994-52687635 GCF_004210375.1 Tachypleus tridentatus | reverse complement strand
TTTAAAAAAAACGACCATTAGTCCATCTACAATAAATTAAACGTCCTGAATCAGTAAAGGATATTTAACCAGGTTTTTATTTCCTTGTCCGCAGATTTGTTTTTTTAAATATTTTTAGATATTTTACCTATTTGTTTGTTTTTTAATTTCACCCACAACTACACGAGGGCTATCTGCGCTAGCCGTCCCTAATTTAACAGTGTAAGATTAGAGGGAGGCAGCTAGTCATCACCACCCACCGCCAACTCAATTTAGCAGTGTAAGACCAGAGAGAAGGCAGCTAGTCATTACCACCCACCGCCAACTCTTGGGCTACTCTTTTACGAACGACCGCACATTATAACGCCCCCAACCGCTGAAAGGGCGAGTATGTCCTCAGGGCAGAAATACGATCGAACATTTAAACACCTACGCCACACTGGCTAGCCCAGTACCTGAAACTCTTTGAAACCGAATAACTTCCAGGCGTGTATATTATAAATAATCAAACCTAAATCGAATCTTTTCTACAAAGATTTCACTCCTATATGCATGTATTCCTTCTGGCATGCCTCATACAACACAAAACAACAAAACGAAAATGTTTTGTTATGAATTTTGCGCAAAGCTGCACGAGGGCTATCTGCGCTAGTCGTCTCTAATTTAGCACTGTAAGATTAGAGGAAAGGCAGTTGTCATCCATCCACCGCCAATCTTGGACTGGACCTTTTACCAGCGAATAGTGGATTGCATTTGTTACATTATAACGCCGACCACGACTGTAAAGGCGACCATGCTTTGTGTGACAGAAACCTAACAACCTGCGACCGCAGGATATAACAATAAAAACGAGTCGGCGCCTTAACAGCCCGCTATGCCGTTTCATATGCAAATGTTTCAGTTTTTTTAGAACTATGTTTTAAAATTTTGCAGTTTGAGCTGCATTCTTTTTATCTTTTTAACCATTTCTGAGCTGTGTTTTAAACTTCACCATAAACTTAAATTACAGAGTATATACATATATATATATATCTCTCGTACGTTGTGACTTCCATCTGTTTATATAAAATAAGTTTACATAAGAGTAAAATAAATCTAAAAGTAATATCGAATTATTTGACAAAAGTCAGAAGCTGAATAGATTATTTTAGGAATATTACCTCTTACTATTTTTGTAAAATTGGTGATTTACGTTTCTTTCTTTGTTTTGAATTTCGCGCAAAGCAACACAAGGGCTATCTGCGCTAGCCGTCCCTAATTTAACAGCGTAAGACTAGAGAAAAGGCAGCTAGTCATCATCACCCACGCCAACTCTTGGGCTACCCTTTTACCAACTAATAGTAGGATTGACCGTCACATAATAACGCCCCCACGGCTGAAAGGGCGAGTGTATTTGATGTGACAGGGATTCGAACCCGCGATCTTCGGATTACGAGTCGAGTGCCTTAACCACCTGGCCACGCCGGGCCATTGTGGAGAGAATGTTATATTAGGAAAAACATTTATCTTTGAAATTATCTGATGTATGTCCAGGAATGTCATGAAACAATGTGTTTCAATACCTCTCATATAGAGTGTTAAACATGTTTCATATAGAGTGTTAAACATGTTTCAAGGCGTAATATTTTCAACTCAAGCCATATATAGTCAAGACATAGTCAGTGTATGTTTGCTCTTTTAGTAAATAAAATAGACATAATCAATGTTTGTCCTGTTTGGTAAACAAACAAAGATGTAGCCAGTAAGAGTTTGTCTTGTTTGGTAAATCAACAAAGATTTAACCAGTCGGTTTATTTTCCATTTGATAAATTAGCAAATATGTGTATTCTGTCAGAGTATGTGTATTCTGTCAGAGTATGTGTATTCTGTCAGAGTATGTGTATTCTGTCAGAGTATGTGTATTCTGTCAGAGTTTGTGTATTCTGTCAGAGTATGTTCTCTGGTAAAGTCATGTTTATCATTTTTAGTAAATAAGCAGAGATATCGTTACTCAATGTTTTGTTTTCTATATATGTGTATTCTGTCAGAGTTTGTTCTCTGGTAAAGTCATGTTTATTATTTTTAGTAAATAAGCAGAGATATCGTCACTCAATGTTTTGTTTTCTCTATATGTGTATTCTGTCAGAGTTTGTTCTCTGGTAAAGTCATGTTTATCATTGTTAGTAAACAAGCAGAGATATCGTCACTCAATGTTTTGTTTTCTATATATGTGTATTCTGTCAGAGTTTGTTCTCTGGTAAAGTCATGTTTATCATTGTTAGTAAATAAGCAGAGATATCGTCACTCAATGTTTTGTTTTCTATATATGTGTATTCTGTCAGAGTTTGTTCTCTGGTAAAGTCATGTTTATCATTGTTAGTAAATAAGCAGAGATATCGTCACTCAATGTTTTGTTTTCTATATATGTGTATTCTGTCAGAGTTTGTTCTCTGGTAAAGTCATGTTTATCATTTTTAGTAAATAAGCAGAGATATCGTCACTCAATGTTTTGTTTTCTATATATGTGTATTCTGTCAGAGTTTGTTCTCTGGTAAAGTCATGTTTATCATTGTTAGTAAATAAGCAGAGATATCGTCACTCAATGTTTTGTTTTCTATATATGTGTATTCTGTCAGAGTTTGTTCTCTGGTAAAGTCATGTTTATCATTGTTAGTAAACAAGCAGAGATATCGTCACTCAATGTTTTGTTTTCTATATATGTGTATTCTGTCAGAGTTTGTTCTCTGGTAAAGTCATGTTTATCATTGTTAGTAAATAAGCAGAGATATCGTCACTCAATGTTTTGTTTTCTATATATGTGTATTCTGTCAGAGTTTGTTCTCTGGTAAAGTCATGTTTATCATTGTTAGTAAACAAGCAGAGATATCGTCACTCAGTGTTTTGTTTTCTATATATGTGTATTCTGTCAGAGTTTGTTCTCTGGTAAAGTCATGTTTATCATTTTTAGTAAATAAGCAGAGATATCGTCACTCAATGTTTTGTTTTCTCTATATGTGTATTCTGTCAGAGTTTGTTCTCTGGTAAAGTCATGTTTATCATTGTTAGTAAACAAGCAGAGATATCGTCACTCAATGTTTTGTTTTCTCTATATGTGTATTCTGTCAGAGTTTGTTCTCTGGTAAAGTCATGTTTATCATTTTTAGTAAATAAGCAGAGATATCGTCACTCAATGTTTTGTTTTTCTATCGCGTAGATAAACAACAATTGAAAAATGTATGCTCTTTTGTGTCTCGTAAGTTACGAAAGATATATTGAAACAACGTTTATCCAATGATTTGGTATAAAACAAAGAAATGACAGTCAATTTTGATCTATTTAATAATCAGCCAAATATTGTTCGGTTTATTGAATAACCTATGCTAAATAATAACTTTTAAATACAGTATGTTCTACCAATACCGACTTGAGTGAAACTATGAGGCACAATTATTAAGATGGCTTCAGGTTTTGAACTCAATTTTTTCAGGAGAGGGATTCCCCTTCAACTGCAAGATAAAACTGGTTTTATTTTTAGCTCAACTTACCACCAGCTGCTAGAATGCAGCGTCGGTGATGCCGAAATTTCGTTTTGTGGCACAGTTTCTCAGGAATAAAAGGTTAAACGTGATTTGCCTGTTGGTCAAAGTACTCATTTATAACGAAACTCGCGTATATTTAAAAAAAAAAATTGTGTGGAGTGATTTCCAAAGAAAGATGGGTGACACACTTTTCCTTCTTGATCGAGCACCTGTTTTGTAGATAATAATAGAAACGTTTAAATTATTCTGGTTTTATGGAAGGACAGATATTACAAGGTAACAGTGACCATGATTTGAGTTGCTTTAACCGAAACATCTGTAATGTACAGATATCATGAGTAATTCTGTATTTGTTGTTTTCATTTTGGGCCTTGAAAAAATACACTCCTGTAAGTTAAAAAAAAACGTACTTAAAAAACTGTGGATACGTGAGATACGTACATACAAATAATAACACGACTAATGTGAAATAATAAAAGTCCAGATGCAACACGAGATAGTTTGTTTGCTTGTTTTTTTGGAATTTCGCGCAAAGCTACATGAGGGCTATATGCGCTAGTCGTCTGTAATGTAGCAGTGTAAGATTAGAGGGAAGACAGTTAGTCATTACCACCCACCGTCAACGCTTGGGCTACTCTTTTACGAACGAATAGTGGGAGTGACCGTCACATTATAACGCCCCCACGGCCGAAAGGGTGAGCATGTTTGGTGCGACGGGGATTCGAACCCACGACTCACAGAATACGAGTCGAACGCCTTAACCCACCTTGCTATACTGGAGCACATGAGAAAGAGCAAATACAAGATAAGATTCCAAACAGTTCCTGGCATTAATTTCGAAAACGCAAAACCTGAGATCGATTTGCAACCTTAGGATTCATTTGGAAGTAAACGAAAAAATGTATAATGTATTTTTTTACCTGATTCATTTCACATTATCCAGGTGTTTGGTATTTGTTGTTCATTTTATTATTCTGTCTGACCCTTCATGTAACACGGCCAGGTCAGAGGTTCCAAAGTTCAGAGGTAACCGTACCTCATTTGCAGCTGCTGACCACACGAATGGCTATCAGTCAGCAACATTAGCTGCTAATACGGCTATTCCTAAGCGAAGTATCAACTAGCACAGACAAATAGAAAATACCCACTGTCGTTAGCGGCGTAATGCACCTCGAACCATGATTCTTCCGATCCGCAGTCCGGCAAATTAGCCGTTCGGCCAAGCCTGACCCAACAAAAGTTGAATGTTATCAAGCATGCGCAATACACTAAAAATGACACGATAATAAATATAAAAAATAATAAAAAAAGAAATATACTTCTTAACAACAAACGATCGTAAGTTTAAAAACGTGGCAACAAATCGTTCGTCATCAACAAAGACAGTACTTTAAAACTCGAGACCTTCTGTCTACAACTCTAATGTCATGGGTCGTCCACAAATATATTTGTGGGAGCTCTAAAGAGCCTATTTTAGTGGAAGAAAACGCTTTTTAAAGATACGTGCCAATGAACATAGAAGAGATTCAACCATAGCCGGTCAACCACTCCTGAGCTCACAAACACCGACCATTAAATAAATAGCCACACTTTATCTACCGACAACCTCAAAATCCTATTATCAGGATCAACAAACCACGAGTTTCTGGTTCAAAATCCAAACTTAAATAATAACACCAGTTCTTTTCAGCTCTGCTTCTTTTGGATATTACATTGTATTCTCTGTTTTAAAACTTTATTGTTACATATAAGTACATATATACTTGTCAGTTATATATTTATGTTGTATGTATAAATATTTACACCCTTGATGATTGTTTGTTTGTTTGTTTTTGAATTTCGCGCAAAGCTACACGAGGGCTATCTGTGCTAGCCGTCCCTAATTTAGCAGTGTAAGACTAGAGGGAAGGCAGCTAGTCATCACCACCCACCACCAACTCTTGGGTTACTCTTTTACCAACGAATAGTGGGATTGACTGGTACATTGCAACGCCCCCACGGCTGAAAGGCGGAGTATGTTTGGTGCGACGGGGATTTGAACCTGCGACCATCATATTACGAGTAGAGCGCCTTAACCCAAGTGGCCATACAGCGCCCGCCTTCGATGAACAAATGCATAGATTCGGAAATATTTGAAAACTAAACATGTAGGTTATTAGTGGATTATTAATAGGTTGTCGGTATGTTATTGATAGGTCATTAGTAGGTTATTGGTAGCTTATTACTAGTTTACTGGGAGGTCATTAGTAGGTTATTAATACGTTGTTAGTTGGTTATTGGCAGGTCATTAGTAGGTTGTTAGTAGATTGTTAATAGGTTGTTGATAGGTTATTGGTAACTCATAAATAGATTATTAGTTGGTCAAAGTAGGTTATTGGTAAATCATTAGTAGGTTATTAATAGGTGGGCAGAGCACAGATAGCCTATTGTGTAGCTTTGTGCTTAATTCCGTAGTTTAGGTTCTGGTAACTGATAAATTTGTTTGTTTGTTTGAATTGTTGTACAAAGCTACACAATAGGGTATCTGTGCTCTTCTCAGAAATTGTATCGAAACCCGGTTTTTAGCATTGTAAACCCACAGACATACCGTTCTGCCACTAGGTGGTGACTATCACGACTAAGTATTTTTTTTTTTAATTGTTGTGAAAATTATTGAAACTTTACGAAACTCACTTCATTCCTAAAATGTCAAAGCTCTTTATAGTCAACTATTTTATGATATGATATAAAACTTAAAATACTTTTTTGGCCATCTGGTGTTGAAACATAAAATAAAGATTTAATAACTAGATATTTCGTTTTTAAAAACTGTAAGCTGTTTTCCTGAATATTATTCAAACTAAATTCAATTATCTAAATTATTTTAAAGTACGTTAGGTTTCAGTCTTATTTATGCTAGCAATATGATGTATATTTTTCAACAATATAGACTTTATTTTCGACTAATTATATTTCATTCTGAACAAGAGAGCTCTTATGCGAATATATTATATCGTTTTTACATAAGCTCACCAATAATTAATTTTAGACAGCAGTAATTCAATATGACTTGAGTTACGAAGACTTAATTTTGAATCTTTTACGCTACTGCCACCTATTGACACAAATCTCATCGATTTTTATCTGTTCTTGAAACTTCTGTGTAATAAAACACGTAAGTTTCAGTCACCACTAACAAAAGTTTTCTCAATGAAGTGTAACCCACATGTACAGCAGCACTTCTTATTAACATTATTTATTTCAAATAAAGCCAAAGTTTCATAAATACTCTAAAATTTAGGTCCAAAAACAACATTAAATTATCATGACATATACTTAAAAATACAATTTATTTTTCTTATTTTATTTTCTTAAAATTTCATCACAATGGGTTGTCTGTGCTTTGGGCACTAGAGATATCGAAACCTAAGGCTTAAAGCCGTAAATGTGCAGACTTTCTGGTGGGCCACTGAGGAGACATTTTATTTTATTTATGGTAACATAGATAAGGGTAAGTAGTCCTCACCCTGGTCTCTCACGTAGTCGAATAGCCTTAGCCTTAACTTTTGTGGAACGATTTGACCTTCTCAGAAGTGTAACCCATTTGAACGATGGCGTAACATGTGTTTAATAGAGGACTATTACAGATCTAAATTCAAACTGTTTAGATTCAGAGTTCTTTACCTGACCGTAGTACCACTGGAGGCTTATGACAAGAATACAAATTATTTTACAATAGACGATTTCGTATAAATATAATAAAACCTTGAACCCAGAGTAAATGTACAATTTATAATATATAAAAATGTTTAGCTATTTTAATTAAGTTTTTGAAAAAAAACACGTGTGGATTAATTATTTTTTTATAATGAGGACATATTACGAATTATGCACTTATTGTAATTATTTTTTGATAATGAGGACATATTACGAATTATGCACTTATTGTAATTATTTTTTGATAATGAGGATATATTACGAATTATGCACTTATTGTAATTATTTTTTGATAATGAGGACATATTACGAATTATGCACTTATTATAATTATTTTTTTGATAATGAGGACATATTACGAATTATGCACTTATTGTAATTATTTTTGATAATGAGGACATATTACGAATTATGCACTTATTGTAATTATTTTTGATAATGAGGACATATTATGCACTTATTGAAAAATATTTGAGCAAAAAAGTGAAATTGAACTAATAACACATTATTAATCGAAGCTCTTAATAATGTAGGAACAGAAGTGAGGTGAGTCGAAGAGAAAGTAAATTATTATTATAATGAGATTTACCATTTAACTCAATTAATTTATTTGTTTTTATTCTCTTTGTATAGAATTTTCGCTCGAAGCTACACAGAGGCTATCTAGGAACAGTAATCGTTAATAAAGTAGCGTGAAATACCTAATCACTAAATTCTGACGAGTTCTACTAACAAGCAAAGATTGAAGTGAAATATTCACATTAATCTGATGAATTATATTAATAACAGAATGTTAGAGTGAAACACCTGATTACTATATCTTAATTAGTTCTATTAGCAACCAAAGATTGAAGTGAAATATTCACATTAATCTGATGAATTATATTAATAACAGAATGTTAGAGTGAAACACCTGATTACTATATCTTAATTAGTTCTATTAACAAGCAAAGATTGGAGTGAAACATTCACATTAATCTGATGAATTATATTAATAACAGAATGTTAGAGTGAGACACCAGATTACTATATCTTAATTAGTTCTATTAGCAACCAAAGATTGGAGTGAAACATTCACATTAATCTGATGAATTATACTAATAACAGAATGTTAGAGTGAAACACCTGATTACTATATCTTAATTAGTTCTATTAACAAGCAAAGATTGGAGTGAAACATTCACATTAATCTGATGAATTATATTAATAACAGAATGTTAGAGTGAAACACCTGATTACTATATCTTAATTAGTTCTAGTAACATCCAAAGATTGGAGTGAAACACCTAATCATTATTTTCTGATGAGTGGAATATTGGTTAACAATAGAGCCTAGCTACAGCTGTTAAGATTACCTTGTGTCTAGGTAAGCTATAAACTCAGTGTTATTTAAAAGTAGTGCCTAGTTACAGCTGTTACGATTGTATTCTCAATACAGCTGGTGTGGGTGTTAAAACTTTTATTGAAGTATAGAACAACATATTGACCTTCTTAGATCATCTTCGGGTTAGCAAAGATACTTTGCAACTTACCGTTGCCGGGCTCAAGTCTAAGGGAAGAGAGTGTAAACGGGTGATTGTAGAGGGCGTTGTAGTTAGATGCTAAACTATTAATTACTATAAGTATAAAGGTGTTCCTTTATATTGGTTTACTTTGGGCTTGAGTTGCTGTATAAGTAGGGCTTCTTTGATTTTGCGTTTGTTTATATTTGTTTCCTTACTTAATATCTGGGTGTTTTCTGTGGTTATGTTGTGTTTATTTGAATTGCAGTGTTCAAAAACAGACTGACACAGATCGAATCTCAATAGATCAATTCAGCGTTATAACCACCACTATACTGGTACAGATATGTTCACAATATAATTGCTGGATTCACATCTACAGAACACACAGTTTTTCAACCACGTTAACTCTATACACACAACATTAAGTTCACGTGTGAACAAGAGAAACTAAACAAGAAACATTTCCCTACCTCAAGACCATAAGAACTGATACACAATTCAAAACAGAAATCCACAGAAAAATCACCCATACTGGACTATACACGCCCTGAGACTTAGCACATGAAACAAAACAAAAACTCAACATATCAAATAAACACAGCCACAACACAATGTTCACCCGATAAAATTAACGATGAAGTCAACAAAATAAAACAACACTTCATCAACATCAACAAATTTCCAAAAAAAAAACGTGGAAAAAATTATACACACACACCCAGACAAACAACAAACAAACAATAATAAATTAAAAGAAACAAACAAAACTACATAACTTTGCACTGCTGTATACCACACACTACAAAACCATATGTTCTCGATATCAGCAAAATAATAACCAACATTTGGAAAAAATCTCATAACAAAACACAACATTCCAGTAAACACCAAATTTATTCAAAAACCATGTACAAAACTAAAGTCCATACTATGTAAAAACTACACTGACAAACACCACACCAACATAATTTATAAAATACAATGTGATAACTTCCACGACTTCTATATTGAAGAAACAAACAGAAGAATGTAAATTATAATCAAAAAACACCTTCACACGTTTTTTACCAATATTCAATTTTCAGTCTAGCTTGATATGAGGTAATTGTAACAGCTGTTGCTAGGATCTACTGTTAACCAATATTCAATTTTCAGTCTAGCTTGATATGAGGTAATTGTAACAACTGTTACTAGGATCTACTGTTAACCAATATTCAATTTTCAGTCTAGCTTGATATGAGGTAATTGTAACAACTGTTACCAGGATCTACTGTTAACCAATATTCAATTTTCAGTCTAGCTTGATATGAGGTAATTGTAACAGCTGTTGCTAGGATCTACTGTTAACCAATATTCAATTTTCAGTCTAGCTTGATATGAGGTAATTGTAACAACTGTTACTAGGATCTACTGTTAACCAATATTCAATTTTCAGTCTAGCTTGATATGAGGTAATTGTAACAGCTGTTGCTAGGATCTACTGTTAACCAATATTCAATTTTCAGTCTAGCTTGATATGAGGTAATTGTAACAGCTGTTGCTAGGATCTACTGTTAACCAATATTCAATTTTCAGTCTAGCTTGATATGAGGTAATTGTAACAGCTGTTGCTAGGATCTACTGTTAACCAATATTCAATTTTCAGTCTAGCTTGATATGAGGTAATTGTAACAGCTGTTGCTAGGATCTACTGTTAACCAATATTCAATTTTCAGTCTAGCTTGATATGAGGTAATTGTAACAACTGTTACTAGGATCTACTGTTAACCAATATTCAATTTTCAGTCTAGCTTGATATGAGGTAATTGTAACAGCTGTTGCTAGGATCTATTGTTAACCAATATTCAATTTTCAGTCTAGCTTGATATGAGGTAATTGTAACAGCTGTTGCTAGGATCTACTGTTAACCAATATTCAATTTTCAGTCTAGCTTGATATGAGGTAATTGTAACAACTGTTACTAGGATCTACTGTTAACCAATATTCAATTTTCAGTCTAGCTTGATATGAGGTAATTGTAACAGCTGTTGCTAGGATCTACTGTTAACCAATATTCAATTTTCAGTCTAGCTTGATATGAGGTAATTGTAACAACTGTTACTAGGATCTACTGCTAACCAATATTCAATTTTCAGTCTAGCTTGATATGAGGTAATTGTAGCAACTGTTGCTAGGATCTACTGTTAACCAATATTCAATTTTCAGTCTAGCTTGATATGAGGTAATTGTAACAACTCTTGCTAGGATCTACTGTTAACCAATATTCAATTTTCAGTCTAGCTTGATATGAGGTAATTGTAACAACTCTTGCTAGGATCTACTGTTAACCAATATTCAATTTTCAGTCTAGCTTGATATGAGGTAATTGTAACAACTGTTACTAGGATCTACTGTGAACCAATATTCAATTTTCAGTCTAGCTTGATATGAGGTAATTGTAACAACTGTTACTAGGATCTACTGTTAACCAATATTCAATTTTCAGTTTACTTAGACACCAGATTATCTTAACAGATGTAGCTAAGCTTTATGATTAATATAGTTAATAATATAATTACAGAATTAAAGAAAGCAAAAACAACTGTACGTTTTACAAATATCTCATTTATTAAGAGAATAATTTGGACAAAATCATGTACCTGATAAATGAAATGTTTACAAACCCACAATGTATTTTTCTTCAATTCATTTATGGACCATCGTTCATTTTTACTTGAAATTGTGGGTAACATTCAGTCTCGCAGCTGTCTATAACTTTAAACAAAATGTTCGTCAGTTGATGTGATCGGCAAAATGAATTTTTCTAAAATTAAATGTAAGAATAATCCGTATAACAAAGTACTAACAATTAAAGCCAATATTAACAGTGGTTCTTGCAACAATTAAATTATTGTAACTTAATAATGGTAGCCACTCTATTGTAATTATTGTTCTCAGACGCTTCCTGTGACCGCAATAATGTCTTTGTATTACCTGTAGTGAAACACTGTTTTTATAACCATTGTGACCGGTGTAAAACGTTGTGTTACAACAGTCATTCTGGTGAAACACGATCGTTGTAAGGTAATATAATGTATGTAATAGCAGCCATTGTACTAAAGTAAAATATGTAACTATATTTGTTTGATTGTGGCTAAATACAAAGTGAAACAGTGGGATGTATGTTCATTCTCTATTGCAGGTATGGAAACTCTATTATAACAATAGAGTTATAAGCCCTCAGCCTTATCAATAACCAATGGGAAGGTATTCAGCCATAATAACAGTAGAGACAATTTAACTTCACCTAAAGTGAAGCTCGGAAGGTATGCAGCCGTAATAACAGTAGAGACAATCTAACTTCACCTAAAGTGAAGCTCGGAAGGTATGCAGCCGTAATAACAGTAGAGACAATCTAACTTCACCTAAAGTGAAGCTCGGAAGGTATGCAGCCGTAATAACAGTAGGAACAATCTAATTTCACATAAAGTGAAGCTCGGAAGGTATGCAGCCGTAATAACAGTAGAGACAATCTAACTTCACCTAAAGTGAAGCCCTACAAAAATACGACTATCGTATTGAAACCCTGCAAAAGTGTAATAATTAAAGTGAACATTTGCGTACAATGTAGTTATTGAAGTGTTTGTCTGTTTGTTTTTGAATTTCGCGCAAAGCTACACGAGGGCTATCTGCACTAGCCGTTTCTAATTTTGCAGTGTAAGACTAGAGGGAAGGCGGCTAGTCATCACCATCCACCGCCAACTCTTGGACTACTCTTTTACCAACAAATAGTGGGATTGACCGTCACATTATAACGCCCCCATGGCTGATAGGACGAGCACGTTTCGTGTGACTGGGTTTCGAACCTACGACCCTCAAATTACTAGTCGACTGCCTTAACCGCCTGGCCATGCCGGGCCTTCATTTTTGTATTTAACCACAAATCTGCACAATGGGCTATTCGTGCTAAGCCCATCCTCGTCTTCACGAATATCGAAACCTGGTTTCCAGCGTTGTAAGTCGGCAGACTTGCTGTTGTGCCTCTGGGAGGCATTTGTAAGGTGCAATAAAACTTTTTTTGATGTCATCTTGCCTTTCTAGCCATAAATAGAATCGTTGGTGGTATAGACAGTCACCCTATAGACGAAGTATTAAGGAGAAATATAAATTACTTTTAATCCAAGCTAAGCATTTCCCATGTAATTATCAATCATGTTTTGTGGAGTCTTTCCCTACTGGATTTTTCAGGGCACGTTCTGTTGTCCTTAGGTCGTAATTTTGTACCAAGTGACTAACTAGTTTATGTCACAGCAACTCCTAAAGACGCAGTATATACAAGTAAGCTAGATAAGTGGTGTATTTCGTGAATGAGATTATCAGATAACATCGAATTTTAAACATCCAACGACCTCGAACTTCATGTAACACAAGCACAAAAAATAGTCCACGGTTTGATAATTAGCCTTTCAGAAGTACGATTCACAATCTACCACAATTATTTTTTATTCTAGTTTGAAATATAATCGGTTATATAACACTGTTAGTGTTACGTATCATTACACGAAACGCGTTCCGCTCTCCACATTCATTTACAGCTGATTTCTGTGTTCGCGTTTCTACCAGCGTGCAGACGCGTTTTGCATAAATAGCGTTCTTCTTCCATGTCAAAACACATTAAAAAAAAAGAAAGAAAAAGCACTACCTACAATATATGAATTAAAATCAGTCGAGACCGACAGCGGTACAAACTAAAAGCCAGGAAATAATCAAGACGAGTACTGAGGAATAAATAACGGAGGAAAACCGGTTACGAGATCCTCGTGCGAATGGTGTCTCTGGTTGAGAGGTTACCAGCCTCAAGTCGAAATACAATTTTAACAAGGACCTTCTAGGCCTAATGATGCTTCACAATGGCTTTAGGACTGTGGATATGTTGGAGATAACCGAGCGAACTCGGGTGTTTCAAGACCTACTTTTGCCTTCGAGACTATTTTCCTAATCGGACTAACATCGTAAAACGTTTGAAATACATTAAACTTATGACAACTGAAAGGTCTTATGAACAGTTTTAAAAACTAAATAGTTTAATTGGTTGACAATTACCTAAGAAATTGCCCCTCTTCCCAGGGTCTCAGCGCTAAGTCTGAGGACTTTAAACGTTACAAACCAGATTTCATTACAAGTGGTAGTCACAACGCAGATAGCTTAGAATATAAAGTCTGAGGGCTTTAAATGTTACAAACCAGATTTCATTATAACTGGTAATCACAACGCAGATAGCTTAGCATATAAAGTTTGAGGGCTTTAAACGTTACAAACCAGATTTCATTACAAGTGGTAGTCACAACGCAGATAGCTTAGAATATAACTTTTTGCGTAGCTACATACAAACAATAAAACATAACTTAAGAAATCGTTGACTGCAGAAAAGACCAGACTATAATATGTTTGGATTTTTATTTTCATTATCACTAAAGCATCCACACTGTAGGTTTAGCAACGTCTTAAGTTATTTAAATAAGTTAAATAGAAAACTTCGATATTATGCCATAGCTAAACGCACACATAGATATAAGCTTACGCCAGTACCTGTTTGATATTTTGTTTGGTTGTTAATGAATTTCGCTCAAAGCTACACCAGAACTATCTGCACTACTCGTCCCTAACTTAATAGTGTATGACTAGAGGGAAGGCAGCTAGTCATCACCACCCACCACTAACTCTTGAGCTACACTTTTACCAACCAATGGTGGGATTGACTGACACATTATAACGCCCCCAGGGCTGAAAGGGAGAGCATGTTTGGTGTGACGAAAATTCGAACCTGGGACCCTCATATTACGAGTCGATCGCCTTAACCGGCTTGCCATGCCGGGCCCTTGATATTTAGTTTTTTAATTTTTATCCAATACTATACAGCGGTAAGTCTACGGATTTACAACGCTAAAATCATGGGTTCGATTCCCCTCGGTGGACTCAGCAGATAGCCTGATATGGCTTTGCTATGAGAAAAAAAAACAACACACACACACACACCAATACTATCCAACTTGAACCGATAGAATGAGAGGCGGAAATTAGCTAACAACGCTCAACCGCTACTCTTGCCTGACCTAATAGTAGGAATGTGACTGTCTCTCTTATAGTTCAACTTACCCACGTGCGTAAAGTAGGGAGTGCAGTTTTACTTAAACTCGAATTTACAGTCCAAGCACATTTTGACCTCAGCGCTCCGACCAGTCCACATTAATACTTGAAAAACAAAATAGGATCAGTAACTTTGTGTAATAAAATAATTGAACAATTTGTTTATCCTTTGTTGGTAAAAATATATATCGTAACAAAGTTGCGAATTAAAGTATATCGTAACAAAGTTGCGAATTAAAGTTTGTAAAAGTTCAACAAAGCAAAGTCATTTTGTTTTTTCTAATTTCCTACAGTTCTAGTATAATCTGTATATACGTAACAGTTTCCTAAAACGGTTTTGAGAACTAATTATAGATACACCCTTTTGACTTATATTCACCTTAAGAACACCCATTGAGTATTGGAACTCTATTAAACCGGATACCAATTTGAAAGAGACCTCTGGGGAGAAAGGAAGGCGGCTTTGTTTAAAAAGGTTATTCTGGGAAAATATTGGTTACAATTTAAAAAAATGTCTCTCATCTTCTTATTATCATGGTTTCACTAAAGATGTCATGACCTACTTTTTCGGCTTCAATGATCTTCTGGGGCAGTCAGAATCTTGGGGCATCATCCTATAAACCTTATTTATCTCCAGATGTCCGAATAATTGGAAAATACAATCACAAACCTACATCGCTTTGTTAATTACTCTTTTTATTATAAGTCTTATAAGAACAGAGTTTTTGTTGTGTTATCTGTGATGAATCGAGCCCAAGATTTTAGAGTCTTAAGTCACTAAATTTACTGCCGTCCCATTGAGACCCAGAGCAAGTTTTAACTGTGATTTCTGCCGTTTTTTACGTGATTTTTATATCGCGTAAAGCAAAGTTTAACGACTTATTCACAATATTTGATGTAAGTAACACAAGAAAAAATGAAAATTATAAGATTTGTGATTGGCGTGCTTTATTTTAAGAGCAAAGCTGAAAGAAATAGGCAATCTGTACTATGTCCCTAGCTAGTCGGTGTGCCGTGTGATTTGAATTGCCATAAAAAACAGTACTAGTGTTTTTTCGATATTTATCAAACCATAAATGTTATGATATACATATATATCTTTATGTTATGATATACATATACCTATATATTTTAATATTCGCTGATGTTTTGTTTGTTTCTTTACCCCTAAGCGCACAGCTACAAAAATATTATATGTGCTGTACCCACGGCTGGTATTAAAAACCGGTTTTTCTTATTTCAAGACTTAATTTTAACCTCTGAACCACTCATTTCAAAACCTTTGTGATCTTTTCTTTTATGTTTTTGCTCTTCGTGTCAGCAATGTTAGAAGGTTTCTGTTAATCCACGTTCTATGGTTTATAACTATTTTTTCTTGTAATTTTATTAGAGAGTGGGTTGCGGGTTCGAATCCCGGTCGCACCAAACATGCTCGCCCTTTCAGCCATGAAGACGTTATAATGTGACGGTCAATCCCACTATTCGTTGGTAAAAAGAGTAGCCCAAGAGTTGTCGGTGGGCGGTGATGACTCGCTGCCTTCTCTCTAGTCTTACACTGCTAAATTAGGGACGGCTAGCGCAGATAGCCCTTGTGTAGCTTTGCGCGAAACTCAAAAATAAACAATAAACAATTCCACTCTAGTGGATAATTTATTTTGTTTTCAACTAAATTAGCTGTACGTTTATTAGAGAGCAGTAATTCTACTTTAATGAAAGATTTATTTATGTACTTATTTAGGCTTTCCAAAACGAAATTCTAAACATTTATGAGAAAAAAAAAACTGTTAATATAACCTTCTATTACAAAATAAAAAACTCTACTATCGATATTAATCGCTCAAAGACTATATGTGGCCCCCTGATGGCGGATCGAAGGATTCAGAGTTCGAGACACGGTACACATTCAACTCCTAGTGCGTCATAAAAAGGGACATACAATTATGTTATTGAGTTCAGAAAGTCGGATTAAGTAAGCCCTGGAAGTGTCAGGTGCAGATGGTTGTCTACCGAACCCTAGGGGCCTTTGACCTGGTTTTAGTCCACCTGCGCATATGGTGCTATTCACGTTGAACATTCCAGTTTGTTTTCTCATAAATAATTAAATACTTTGATAAAAACAAAAAATGTTCTTTTATAACTAACAACGACTGTTGTAATTCTGTGATTCCGCTGTTAATAGGTACAAAACCACTGGTGTCCGCAGGAGGGACAAGAGGGGGGTATATGCACCCATCCGGATAATGAGAATCATAAATCTTGTTTGACGCCCCCCAGAAAAAATATGCAGATTCCCATGCACAAGTCTCCCCCTGGGACAGTGGTAAGTCGAGAGATTTATAATGCTAAAATTAGGGGTTCGATTCCCCTTGATGGACACAGCAGATAACCCTATGTGGCTTTGCTATAAGAATACCCCACAAAGGGCTATCTGTGTTCTTCCCACCATGGGCATTTAAACCCGGTTTCTAGTACTATAAATACGAAGACATGCCACTATGCCACTGGGGAGCTTCTATGTATGAACGAAAATAAGAACACGCAATAAGATATTTCATGCGTAATAAACTTCGGACATGATGAGGCACTGCGACAGAGCCATGTTTTGGAATCGTTGTTGGACAGCTGCGGCTTCACGTCTGGCAGACGAAATGCTGTTGTATCTTTCAGCAAGACATTTCACTCGAACTATTTCGGTCGACCTATGGACAAGCTTTGTGGTGAATACGTGCGGTTGAATGTCATTCCGTCCGGGTAACTATTACCATATCCTGGTGTGTTTATTAAAATAAAATACAATGCTTAACCAGCCGATCCTAAGTGCCGACACCGAATTAAACGAATTTGACCTTTGATCATACATTTTACATTGAAAATATATTAGAGGGCTAAAGCATTTGCATTTATCACTAATATCTTTAGTTCAGAATGTTTTAAAATAACGTCGATATTTATATCGAGGGAGACAGAAAAAAATGTGTAGGTTTAAAGTCTAGACAACAACGTTTTCATGGCGTTATATAACCTTTAATCTCTTCGTACGAATGTATTGATAGACAACAACGTTTTCATGACGTTATATAACCTTTAATCTCTTCGTACGAATGTATTGATAGACAACAACGTTTTCATGGCGTTATATAACCTTTAATCTCTTCGTACGAATGTATTGATAGACAACAACGTTTTCATGACGTTATATAACCTTTAATCTCTTCGTACGAATGTATTGATAGACAACAACGTTTTCATGGCGTTATATAACCTTTAATCTCTTCGTACGAATGTATTGATAGACAACAACGTTTTACCAGTTAACAGAAACATTCAAGCGACAATCGTCCCCTTCTGCAGGGCGTGGCTTCTGATACCTTATCATAAAAACATGCTCTGAAACTATGTGTACTGTCGTATATCCTTTTCTTGGTCAATCAAGAGAATTTAGGAGTTCGGGATGGATCTCATCCAGTAGTTTCCTCCACTCTGTTTAATATCCAGATAATCTATACCAGGATGGATCTTATCCAGTAGTTTCCTCCACTCTGTTTAATATCCAGATAATCTATACCGGGATGGATCTCATCCAGTAGTTTCCTCCACTCTGTTTAATATCCAGATAATCTATACCAGGATGGATCTTATCCAGTAGTTTCCTCCACTCTGTTTAATATCCAGATAATCTATACCGGGATGGATCTCATCCAGTAGTTTCCTCCACTCTGTTTAATATCCAGATAATCTATACCGGGATGGATCTTATCCAGTAGTTTCCTCCACTCTGTTTAATATCCAGATAATCTATACTGGGATGGATCTCATCCAGTAGTTTCCTCCACTCTGTTTAATATCCAGATAATCTATACCGGGATGGATCTCATCCAGTAGTTTCCTCCACTCTGTTTAATATCCAGATAATCTATACCGGGATGGATCTCATCCAGTAGTTTCCTCCACTCTGTTTAATATCCAGATAATCTATACCCAGATACCATTTTGTGTAGTTTTGTACAAACATTCTGAAATATAATTTGTTCCCCACCTACTCATTGTTTTTTGTATTTCTTGTTCACTAATTAAACATTAAATTTATTGTTCTGTGGTGTCTCTCGTTCACTAATCAAATATTAAACTCATTGTTCTTTGGTGTCTCTTGTTCACTAATTAAACATTAAATTTATTGTTCTGTGGTGTCTCTTGTTCACTAATCAAACATTAAATTTATTGTTTTGTGGTGTCTGTTGTTCACTAAATAAACATTAAATTTATTGTTCTGTGGTGTCTGTTGTTCACTAAATAAACATTAAATTTATTGTTCTGTGGTGTCTCTTGTTCACTAATCAAACATTAAATTTATTGTTCTTTGGTGTCTCTTGTTCACTAAATAAACATTAAATTTATTGTTCTGTGGTGTCTCTTGTTCACTAATCAGATATTAAACTCATTGTTCTTTGGTGTCTCTTGTTCACTAAATAAACATTAAATTTATTGTTCTGTGGTGTCTCTTGTTCACTAATCAAACATTAAATTTATTGTTCTGTGGTGTCTCTTGTTCACTAATCAAACATTAAATTTATTGTTCTTTGGTGTCTCTTGTTCACTAAATAAACATTAAATTTATTGTTCTGTGGTGTCTCTTGTTCACTAATCAGATATTAAACTCATTGTTCTTTGGTGTCTCTTGTTCACTAAATAAACATTAAATTTATTGTTCTGTGGTGTCTCTTGTTCACTAATCAAACATTAAATTTATTGTTCTGTGGTGTCTCTTGTTCACTAATCAAACATTAAATTTATTGTTCTGTGGTGTCTCTTGTTCACTAATCAAACATTAAATTTATTGTTCTGTGGTGTCTCTTGTTCACTAATTAAACATTAAATTTATTGTTCTGTGGTGTCTCTTGTTCACTAATCAAACATTAAATTTATTGTTCTGTGGTGTCTCTTGTTCACTAATCAAATATTAAATTTATTGTTCTGTGGTGTCTCTTGTTCACTAATCAAACATTAAATTTATTGTTCTGTGGTGTCTCTTGTTCACTAATTAAACATTAAATTTATTGTTCTGTGGTGTCTCTTGTTCACTAATCAAACATTAAATTTATTGTTTTGTGCTGTCTGTTGTTCACTAAATAAACATTAAATTTATTGTTCTGTGGTGTCTGTTGTTCACTAAATAAACATTAAATTTATTGTTCTGTGGTGTCTGTTGTTCACTAAATAAACATTAAATTTATTGTTCTGTGGTGTCTGTTGTTCACTAAATAAACATTAAATTTATTGTTCTGTGGTGTCTCTTGTTCACTAATCAAACATTAAATTTATTGTTCTCTGGTGTCTGTTGTTCACTAATCAAACATTAAACTCATTGTTGTTTGGTGTCTGTTGTTCACTAACCAAATATTAAATTCATTGTTCTTTGGTATCTGTTTGTCTCTAATCAAACATTAAACTCATTGTTGTTTGGTGTCTGTTGTTCACTAACCAAATATTAAATTCATTGTTTTTTGGTGTCTGTTTGTCTCTAATCAAACATATTGTTGTTTTCTGCCTCTTGTTCACCAATCAAACATTAAGATAATTGTTCCTTAAGCCTCATTCTAATCAATCAAACATTAAACTCATTGTTTTTTGGTGTCTATTATTCATTAACCAAAGATTAAACTCATTGTTGTTTGATGTCTATTATTCATTAACCAAAGATTAAAGACATTGTTCTATATGTCTGTCGGTCACTAATAATAATTGTTTTTGAAGCATGATTTTAATCAGTCAAACTCTAAACTCTTTGTTTTTATATCTGCTGTCCACCAATCAAACATTAAAATAATTGTTCTTGAAGCATGATTTCAATCAGTCAAACTCTAAACTCTTTGTTTTTATATCTGCTGTCCACCAATCAAACATTAAAATAATTGTTCTTGAAGCATGATTTCAATCAGTCAAACTCTAAACTCTTTGTTTTTATATCTGCTGTCCACCAATCAAACATTAAAATAATTTTTGTTCAAGCCTCTTTTTCAACAATCAAACGTTGTTTAATAATGTTGATCTAAATCTCTACGAAACATCATTTAGTAAGGTAGATCTGTATATACTAAACATGGTTTAATAATATTGAGATATTTATACTAAACATTGTTTAATAATGTTCATATACATATATTAAATTGTTTAATAATGTTGTTTTATATATCTATTAAACATTCTTTAATAATATTGATCTATATATGCTAAACATTGTTTACAAATGTTGTTCACTATATACATTAAACATTCTTTAATAATAATGATCTACATATGCTATGCATTGTTTAATAATGTTGTTCTATATATCTACTAAACACTGTATAACAATATTATTCTAAATATACTAAACTTTGTTTAATAATGTTGTTCTATATATCTACTAAACACTGTATAATAATATTATTCTAAATATACTAAACTTTGTTTAATAATATTATTGAACATATCCACTAAACATTGTTTAATAATGTTGTTCTATATATCTACTAAATATTGTTAAATAATGTTCATCTTTATATGCTATACATTGTTAAATGATGTTTATCTTAATATACGAAACATTGTTTAATAATGTTGTTATATATATCCACTAAACGATGTTTGATAATGTTGTTCTATGTATCTACTATACATTGTTCAATAGTGTTTTCTCTGTATATCTATTATACTTTGTTCACTAATGATGTTCTATATATACTAAACATTGTTAAATAATGTTCATCAACATATACAAAACATTGGTTAATAATCTAGATCTATATATATTAAACATAGTTTAATATTGTTGATCTGTATATACTAAACATTGGTTAATAATCTAGATCTATATATATTAAACATAGTTTAATATTGTTGATCTGTATATACTAAACATTGTTTAATAATATTGATCTATATTTACTAAACTTTCTTTAATAATGTTGATCTATATATACTAAACATTGTTTAGTAATGTGTATCTACATATACGAAACACTGTTTAATAATGTTGTTCTATATATCTACTAAATACTGTTTACTAATTTTGTCTATATATCTATTAAATATTATTAATAACATTGATCTACATATACTAAACTGTTGTTTAACAATGTTTTTCCATATATCTACTAAACTATTGTTTAATAATGTTGTTCTATATATCTACTAAACGTTGTTTAATAATGTTGTTCTATATATTTACTAAACGTTGTTTAATAATGTTGTTCTATATATTTACTAAACGATGTTTGATAATTTTCTATATATGTAGTAAACAATGTTTATTAATGTTCTATATATCTAGTAAACAATGTTTAATAATGTTCTTTTATACATACTAAACATTGTTTAATGATTGCTATCTGTACATACTAAACAATGTTTATAATGTTGTTCTATATATCTTGTAAACATTGTTTAATAATGTTCAACTATATATACTAAACAATGTTAAATAATGTTCAACTATATATACTAACGATGTTTAATAATATTGTTCTATATATCTAGTAAACAATGTTTAATAATGTTCAACTATATATACTAACGATGTTTAATAATATTGTTCTATATATCTAGTAAACAATGTTAAATAATGTTCAACTATATATACTAACGATGTTTAATAATATTGTTCTATATATCTAGTAAACAATGTTTAATAATGTTGTTCTATACATACTAAGCATTGTTTAATGGTTATTTTCTCTATATGCTAAACAATGTTTATAACGTTGTTCTATGTATCTACTAAATTGTGCTTAATAAAGTTGGTCTACATATATTAAACAATGTTAAATAATGTTCAACTATATATACTAAACATTGTTAAATAACGTTCAACAATATATACTACATATTATTTAATAATGTTAATCTCTCTATATATATTAAGCATTGTTTAATAATGAAGTTCTGTATATACTAAACAATATTTAGTAATATTAATTTACATATATTAAAAATTGTTCAATAATGTTTAACTATTTATACTAAACACTATTAAATAATGTTTATTTATATACGCGAAACATTGGTTAATAATGTTGATCCATACATGCCAAACATTATTTAATATTGTTGTTCTATATATCTACTAAAGGATGTTTAATAATGCTTTTCTACATATCTACTAAACATTGTTTAATAATGTTGATCTATATCTACTAAACATTGTTTAATAATGTTGATCTATATATACTAAACATTGATTAATAATGTTGATCTATATATTCTAAACATTGATTAATAATGTTGATCAGTGCTGTGTATGTATTAAGTATAGTACATTAACAGTTTCCAGGTGAACTACTGTACCTATATATGTAGGTATCATGAAAACCGTATGTGAATAGAAACCAACTACGTATATCTGATAATCTTGTTATTCCTGATAGAGTTTTTCTAATTTTTTCATGAGAGAAAACTTTTTTGTTATGCAGTGTAATAACGTTATTTGAATTAGTAAAAATAAATACATTATTTCGTTAATAATTTTGATAATATAATCTCTATTAAAAATGTTTTCTTATAGCAAAGCCACTTTCGGCTATCTATTGTGTCCACCGAGGACAATCGAACCACTAATTTTAGCTTGTAAATCCGAAGATAAATAGCTGTCCCAGCGAGGGACAATGTGTATTACATGTGAAGTTAATATTACTGATCTTATAATAAGGAACTATCTTCAGTCAGGTGCAACGTGAAGCAAACATTTGTTTCTCTGTTAATGTGGTAAACACTAAAATAAAACAACCGGTTCAAAGTTTTGTAACGAACTAAATGTATTGCCATTGATCTGTGAAGTTAGTTTCGAGAAATAAAAATTCGATAATTTGATTGTTTTAAATGTTAAACATTACTAATGTTGGGTAAACAAGTAAAACAATTTTATATTCATTTGTTGATAAGTGTTTGTTTTAAATGAAACTTATGTAATGATTCGGAATTCTTTAAAACTCTTTCAAATGAAAGTGAAATAGACTATGTGGAAAAAACAGCGTATGTTCAAGAATGCGGTTTTCGAGTTTATTTCGTTTGTTTTTAAATTTTGCATAAAACTACACTTAAGCTACCTGCGCCAGCCGTACCTAATTTCGCAAGGTAAGACAAGATGGAAGGCAGCTAGTCATCACCACCCTCCACCAACTCTTGGACTACTCTTTATCCAACGAATAGTGGGATTGGCCGTCACTTTATAGCGCCCCTACGGCTGAAAGGACGAGCATGTTTGGTGTGACGGAGATTTCAACCTCCGATCCTCAGATTGCGAGTCGAGTGTCATAAGTACCAGGCCATGATGGGCCGAGTTTATTTTTCTGGTATTTATATACATGCAGTAGACGTAACTTTTTGTCACGTTCTTTAGTCATGATTTAATATGTACTCAAGTAGATTTTATTGTTACTATTGAAGGTTAATTAGAAATCGGAGTTATTCACCTCTTTAATTGGCCAATCCCCTTTCAAATATAGAGCCAGTTACATTACTCTGTCTGATACCGCAGGGTCTGAAATTAATAAAGTTATTTTATCATGATTTTCTCGTGTAACCTTCATATCACAGAATATGTGACAAACATATGACAACATAACCGATGATGAACAAGAGAAATCAGAGAAAAACATTGAGAAAATGAATTAGGTTGTAGGTTGAAATGTGGTCATTAAAGATTCAGAGAGCTGAGCGTCATCTATATTATTTCCCGTAATTTCTGTAAAATACACAGTCATTAAAAAAAACAATGTTGAATTTCTTAAGTAGTTTACTTCGCGAGAGATTTACTTATCGTTTGTAGAAATGCCAAAACACAATTCCCACCGACTCTTGATAATATTTGTTTTTGAATTTCGCGCAAAACTACACGAGGACTATCTGTCCCCTAATTTAGCAGTGTAAGACTAGAGAAAAGGCACCTAGTTTTCACCACCCACCGCCAACTCTTGGGCTACTCTTTTACCAACGAATAGTAAGGTTGACTGTCACTTTATGATGCCCTCTCTGCTGAAATTGCGAGCATGTTCGGTGTGACAGAGAATCGAACCCGCGACCCTCGCATTACGAGTCGAGTACCTTAGCCATCTGGCCATGCAGGACACTTGGTAGTATTATATCACCCTTAGTGTTATTCCTTGTCTAATTAGAATAAATGCTGTTTATTTAACGTCATCTTCAAAGGGAATAAAGCCGGGGTTAACGTAGAGAAATCACTTCGAGGGTTATTATATATTGAATACACCTATTACATTCATATAATAACGAGATGAGTGTTTAACGTTATCTAAAACTAAAGTCTTGAACTTATCATGAACTTTTTCTGAAATCTAAGGTCAGTGGACCCTAGACAGCTTTTGTTCATCTTATGCAAAGAAGGGTCAATGAAACATCTTTTAGCTGTCCCTTCAACTGTGACGAAGCTTAGTACTTTAAATGTATGGATTATAAACTGTTGACAGAACAGGTTTAACCAACGCCATTTAGTGGGTCACTGGTTTATACAGCAAGATTAAAGAATGTTAACCAAGGAAGTGTTCTTATATATGACGCAATGTTTCACGTGAATCATCTCACATTAGCAATGAAAATCTTTAGCTCGTTTCATCAGCAGATGTTGCGTAATCTGTTACTTTAATACTAACGTTAGCCATCATAATCTTGGAACGATCGTACAAATTAAATTTCTGTTGTAAAGGACAACACGTGTTAATAAGCGTTTATGTGATATATCATTTTCCTACATGACAACAGCGAAAAACTATGTAAGATTTTTAAAATAAGTTTAGTTTGTTACTGAAACGTTCTAACTGTTGACGATCTAAACTTTAACTACTCGAACGGACAATCAAGAACCAAAAATATTAAGTAAAAACTAACAAATAAAATTAAGTATTAAATAAAATAATCTAAGTAAGTATTAAGTAAAATAAGTATTAAGTAAAATAATCTAAGTAAGTATTAAGTAAAATAATCTAAGTAAGTATTAAGTAAGATAATCTAAGTAAGTATTAAGTAAGATCATCTAAGTAAGTATTAAGTAAAATAATCTAAGTAAGTATTAAGTAAGATAATCTAAGTAAGTATTAAGTAAAATAATCTGAGTAAGTATTAAGTAAAATAATCTAAGTAAGTATTAAGTAAGATAATCTAAGTAAGTATTAAGTAAAATAATCTGAGTAAGTATTAAGTAAAATAATCTAAGTAAGTATTAAGTAAAATAATCTAAGTAAGTATTAAATAAAATAATCTAAGTAAGTATTAAGTAAAATAATCTAAATAAGTATTAAGTAAAATAATCAACGTAAGTATTAAATAAAATAATCTAAATAAGTATTAAGTAAAATAATCTGAGTAAGTATTAAGTAAAATAATCTAAGCAAGTATTAAGTAAAATAATCAAAGTAAGTATTAAATAAAACAATCTAAGTAAGTATTAAGTAAAATAATCTAAATAAGTATTAAATAAAATATTCTAAGTAAGTATTAAGTAAAATAATCTAAGTAAGTATTAAGTAAAATAATCTGAGTAAGTATTAAGTAAAATAATCTAAGCAAGTATTAAGTAAAATAATCTAAATAAGTATTAAATAAAATATTCTAAGTAAGTATTAAGTAAAATAATCTAAGTAAGTATTAAGTAAAATAATCTGAGTAAGTATTAAGTAAAATAATCTAAGTAAGTATTAAGTAAAATAATCTAAGTAAGTATTAAGTAAAATAATCTAAGTAAGTATTAAATAAAATAATCTGAGTAATTATTAAGTAAAATAATCTAAGTAAGTGTTAAATAAAATAATCTAAGTAAGTGTTAAATAAAATAATCTAAGTAAGTATTAAATAAAATAATCTAAGTATTAAGTAAAATAATCTAAGTAAGTGTTAAATAAAATAATCTAAGTATTAAGTAAAATAATCTAAGTAAGTGTTAAATAAAATAATCTAAGTAAGTGTTAAGTAAAATAATTTAAGTAAGTACTAAATAAAAAAACTCTAAAAACAGATAATAAGTAAGACATCACATGCAAATATTCAGTACAAGAGCCAATTGTATCTATTAAGCAAATAAAACCCTAAATGAAAATTATATTAAAAGAATTATAGGTAAACGTCATACAAAAGCATATGCGGTAAAAATATTGAAATAATGTTTAAATGAAATTCAGATATAAAAATTTAGAACACAAAGAATACTTGATATCAAATTTTTAGTACACAAAACATCTTATGAATACAACACAAAACATATATCCATACATACAGAAACTATACCAGTGTAATACTTAAGTAGTGTATATGGACTAACTTCATGGAACTCTTCTGGTTTGACATGGAACCCCGGAATGTCGACTAGAAATAAAGAGAAACAGTAGGAAAAGTCCATGTTAAACTCTAACCATATGTTGATTTATCTTAAACAAAAGTCATATGGTATTCGACCAAATTACCTCCACTCATCTATTAGTCACATTATCCAAACTCCTAACTCGATATCCATATAATAATTAACTGACAGATCACAGAAATATACTGATAGTTATGATGTAGTCATCGTATCCCCCACTATGGTCAAACTGAATTAACCTGTTATCCACAATGACTAAGAGAAATCATCCTGGATCCCACTATGACCAAATGAAACCAACCTATTATCCACAATGATTATGAGGAATCAACCTGGATCTCACTATAACCAAATAACATCAACCTATTATTTACAATGACTAAGAGGAACTACCCTGGACATCATTATGACCAATATATTGTCATGTGAAAAGGTTAGGACACCCTATGAAAGTCTGTGTATTTTTGTAACATTTTTGGATATATAGATATTTAATCTCAATTTTAACAATACTGAGAGATTATAGGAATATAACCAAACAATTAAAACTGAAGAAAAGACTTTTCAAGATCTGTAAATGTCATTCCACAAAAATGCATATTCTAACTGAGGAAAAGTTAGGACACCCTATGAAAGCCCGTGTATTTTTGTAACATTTTTGGATATATAGATATTTAATCTCAATTTTAACAATACTGAGAGATTATAGGAATATAACCAAACAATTAAAACTGAGGAAAAGACTTTTCAAGATCTTCTGTAAATGTAATTCTATAAAAATGCATATTCTAACTGAGGAAAAGTTAGGACACCCCCACATTTATTCCCACTTAAAATGGCTCAACTCACATACAAGTGTATCACACCAGGTGCACATGAATAGAAGATCGTTACTCAGCATTTTGAATGAGGCTTGCCCTATTTCAACCTCAGACATTTAGTTTGGTGTGCTCCTGACTGTTGAAGTGAGAGTGAGCACCATGGTGAGAGCAAAAGAGCTGTCTGAGGCCTTTAGAAAGAAAGTTGTAGCAGCTTATGAGTCTGGTAAGGGATTTAAAAAGATCCCAAAAGATTTTGAAATCAACCATTCCACTGTCCGGAAAATAGTCAAGAAGTGGAGGGCTTTCAAAACAACTGCCAACATGCCCAGGTCTGGTCGTCCAAGCAAGTTCACCCCGAGAGCAGACCGCAAGATGCTAAAAGAGGTCTTCAAACACCATAAAATGTCATCACGGGACCTACAGCAGGCTCTGGCTACTGTTGATGTGAAAGTGCATGCCTCTACAATCAGAGACTGCACAAGTTTAACTTGCATGGGAGGTGTGCAAGGAGAAAAACTTTGCTCTCTGAGAGAAACATCAAGGCCAGACTGAAGTTTGCCAGAGAGAATGTAGACAAAGACCAGGACTTCTGGAATAATGTTCTTTGGACAGATGAGTCCAAAATTGAATTATTTATACACCAGAACAGAGGACATGTTTGGCGTAAACCAAATATAGCATTCCAGGAAGAAAACCTCATACCAACTGTGAAGCATGGAGGTGGAAGTGTCATCGTTTGGGGCTGCTTTGCTGCAACAGGACCTGAGAACCTCACAATCATAGAATCTACCATGAATTCTACTGTGTATCAGAGGGTGCTTGAGGATCATGTGAGACCATGTGTAAGAAAATTAAAGCTGAAACGGAACTGGACCCTGCAACACGACAATGACCCAAAACATACCAGTAAATTTACCAAGGACTGGCTGAAAACTGAGAAATGGAGAGGAATGGCCGAGTCAAAGCCCATATCTTAATCCCATTGAGATGCTGTAGGGTGACTTGAAACGGGCTGTACATGCAAGAAACCCCTCAAACATCTCACAGCTGAAAGAATTCTGCATTGAGGATTGGGGCAAACTTTCTTCAGACCGATGTCAGAAACTGGTAGATGGCTACAAGAAGCGTCTCACTGCAGTTATTTCAGCCAATGGAGGTAACACTAGCTATTAGGGGGTAGGGTGTCCTAACTTTGTCCTCAGTTAGAATATGCATTTTTGTAGAATTACATCTACAGAAGATCTTGAAAAGTCTTTTCTTCAGTTTTAATTGTTTAGTTATATTCCTATAATCTCTCAGTATTGTTAAAATTGAGATTAAATTTCTATATATTCAAAAATGTTACAAAAATACACAGACTTTCATAGGGTGTCCTAACTTTTTCACATGACTGTATATAATAATAAAACCAACCTATCATCCACAATGACCAAAAGGAATCACCCCAACACCACTATAACCAAATAAAACCAACCTATAATCCACAATGGCCAAGAGAAATCACACTGTGTCCTACTATAACTATATAAAACCAACCTATCGTTTACAATAACCAAGATGAACTTCTCTGGACACCACTACGACCAATATATATAATAATAAAACAAACCTATCATCCATAATGACCAAGAAGAGTTACCCTGGACCACACCATTACTAATATATATAATAATAAAACCAAAAAAAAATCTATCATCCACAATGACCAAAAGAAATCTCCCTGGATCCCACTATGACCAAATAAAACCAACTTATGATTCACAACGACCAAGAGAAATTACCCTGGACCACACTACAACCAATATATATATCATGATAAAATTAACCTATCATCCACAACGACCAAGAGGAATCACTGGATGCCTCTATGACAAAAAACCACCCTGTCATTCAAAATGACCAAGAGGAACTACCCTGGAGCCCACTATGACCAAATAAAACCAACTTTTCATCCACATGACCAAAGGAGTCAATAGAGATAAATAACAATTTTAATGTTGACAGTATTAATAATTTGATTGTGTGACTACGCAAAAAGTTCTAGTATTGAATCAGACTTGCAAGAGAGTTTCTAAGAAAGTTTTATTGTTTTTCTATCCAAAATTTGTCTGATATAATTTTGTTGAGAAACCACTGAAATATCAGCATTAATTTTGAACCATAAAACACTTTTAGTAAATTTTAGTAAATTGTCAATTTCTGTGTCTGTTTGTTATACAGTCTAAACCAACAACATCTGAATCCTTTGTCATTGACAATAACTTATAAACCTTTTATAAAATACATCGAGGAGAAAAACTTAATATTTTCTCTTCAAGATATGTTTCATATAACACACACAACACTTAGGAAATTTATTTCACGTACACAATAACACATCAACAACCTAATGAACAGAATGACACATAAAAATAAACACCAATTCCCTACACCATGCGGAGAAATAGTAACGCTAACATAAAATAAATCCGTTTATTACTTTGGTTTTAACATGAAAACACCAACTATTTCAGAATACCCTGTGTCATAAAACCAAAATTATTACATTTTCTAAATTTTTGTGGGGCAGAAATCGAAACTTCACGTGTCCTAGATAAAATATTAATTGTATACAAAATACATGTGCTCAAAACCAACTGCAAAAGAAAATAATTAAATTAAGTACGATTGTTAGAGGGCGCTTGTAAAGGACAAGATTAAAATGTCTTCTGGAACATGTTTTATTATTGCTAACAATACTACTAATAGCTCATTATTAATAACAGTAAAATAATTAAAATAATCATTGCATAGTTACAAAACAACAAAGGATAGGACGCGTAGTCTTAAAACTGAGTCTAAAATGACGACAAATTTGGAAAAAAGTTAATAATAGAAATTACAATGAACTCAATTCATTTTTAGTGTAACATTCCAGTAGTTTACAGAAAACTGGTGCAGCTGTACTTGTAATTGAAAGGTCTTTAAGTTTCTACTGGAAAACCTAATTTAATATTTTCTATGTAGTCAATGGCCAGCCATTGTTTGTGGTCATTGGATAATTTTAAACGTTACAATAATGAACCGGAAAAATTCCATGTTACTACATCCGCGACGCGTACCATTATTAATGTATCATCCTATCCTGAAAAATAGTTCTACATCTAGAACTGTCAATGCTTACAGATTTTCTAAAGGCGCACTAATTACTAGAAAAAAACCCGTAAAATATTATATTAAAAATTTTAGTAATATATATATCCACGGTCAGATTTTATGAAAGACAATCTGGGTGTATCAGTTGCTAGAATTCTTGATGACGAGAAACCCACTTGAAATAAAAATGTATCTCAGAACGACTTTTATTGATAAGCAGAGAACAACGTTTTGACCTTCCTTGGTCATCTTCAGGTTAATAATTCTCAATTGTTAATACCCATACTCGCTGTTCTGAGATACAGTTGCAAGAATTGTACTTTTAAGTTGCAAAATTGAAGCTAATATTGTCATGAAGTACTTTATAGTTGAAGTATCATTTTCGAAGCTATAACAACATTTATTGATGAGAATCCATTCTGGTGTATCTAGAGTATTGGTTTAAAGGATTTCATTAGTATTTATCAATTCATGTTTTAAATAACAACATGTATTTTTAACGATTTCACTCCGATGTTTCTAACTTATTGCCAAATAACAAAATTTCTAGTAAAAATTCCACTCTAGCTTTTCTAAAGTGTTTTTATGCAACAACAATTATTGTAAGAATTTCAAAGGGTGTTTCTAAGATATTGTTATGTTACAGAATTTATTCTGAGGATCTCACTCTGGTGTTTCTGAGATATTGTTAAGTAGAACATTTATTGTAAGAATTTCATTCTGGTGTTTCTAAGGTATTGTTAAGTATAACATTTATTGTAAGAATTTTATTCTAGTGTTTCTGAGGTGTTGTCAAGTATAACATTTATTGTAAAAATTTCACTCTGGTGTTTCTAAGGCATTGTTAAGTATAACATTTATTGTAAAAATTTCATTCTGGTGTTTCTAAGGCATTGTTAAGTATAACATTTATTGTAAGAATTTCAGTGGGTGTTTCTAAGATATTGTTATGTTACAGAATTTATTCTGAGGATCTCACTCTGGTGTTTCTGAGATATTGTCAAGTATAACATTTATTGTAGGAATTTCATTCTAGTGTTTCTAAGGCATTGTTAAGTATAACATTTATTGTAAGAATTTCATTCTGGTGTTTCTAAGGCATTGTTAAGTATAACATTTATTGTAAGAATTTCATTCTGGTGTTTCTAAGGCATTGTTAAGTATAACATTTATTGTAAGAATTTCAGTGGGTGTTTCTAAGATATTGTTATGTTACAGAATTTATTCTGAGGATCTCACTCTGGTGTTTCTGAGATATTGTCAAGTATAACATTTATTGTAGGAATTTTATTCTAGTGTTTCTAAGGCATTGTTAAGTATAACATTTATTGTAAGAATTTCATTCTGGTATTTCTAAGGTATTGTTAAGTATAACATTTATTGTAAGAATTTCAGTGGGTGTTTCTAAGATATTGTTATGTTACAGAATTTATTCTGAGGATCTCACTCTGGTGTTTCTGAGATATTGTCAAGTATAACATTTATTGTAGGAATTTCATTCTAGTGTTTCTAAGGCATTGTTAAGTATAACATTTATTGTAAGAATTTCATTCTGGTGTTTTTAAGGCATTTTTAAGTATAACATTTATTGTAAGAATTTCAGTGGGTGTTTCTAAGATATTGTTATGTTACAGAATTTATTCTGAGGATCTCACTCTGGTGTTTCTGAGGCATTGTTAAGTATAACATTTACTGTAAGAATTTCATTCTAGTGTTTCTGAGGTGTTGTCAAGTATAACATTTATTGTAAAAATTTCACTCTGGTGTTTCTAAGGCATTGTTAAGTATAACATTTATTGTAAGAATTTCATTCTGGTGTTTCTAAGGCATTGTTAAGTATAACATTTATTGTAAGAATTTCAGTGGGTGTTTCTAAGATATAGTTATGTTACAGAATTTATTCTGAGGATCTCACTCTGGTGTTTCTGAGATATTGTCAAGTATAACATTTATTGTAGGAATTTCATTCTAGTGTTTCCAAGGCATTGTTAAGTATAACATTTATTGTAAGAATTTCATTCTGGTATTTCTAAGGTATTGTTAAGTATAACATTTATTGTAAGAATTTCAGTGGGTGTTTCTCAGATATTGTTATATTACAGAATTTATTCTGAGGATCTCACTCTGCTGTTTCTGAGATATTGTCAAGTATAACATTTATTGTAGGAATTTCATTCTAGTGTTTCTAAGGCATTGTTAAGTATAACATTTATTGTAAGAATTTCACTCTGGTGATTCTAAGGCATTGTTAAGTATAACATTTATTGTAAGAATTTCATTCTGGTGTTTTTAAGGCATTTTTAAGTATAACCTTTATTGTAAGAATTTCAGTGGGTGTTTCTAAGATATTGTTATGTTACAGAATTTATTCTGAGGATCTCACTCTGGTGTTTCTAAGGCATTGTTAAGTATAACATTTATTGTAAGAATTTCACTCTGGTGTTTCTAAGGCATTGTTAAGTATAACATTTATTGTAAGAATTTCACTCTGGTGTTTCTAAGGCATTGTTAAGTATAACATTTATTGTAAGAATTTCATTTTGGTGTTTTTAAGGCATTGTTAAGTATAACATTTATTGTAAGAATTTCAGTGGGTGTTTCTAAGATATTGTTATGTTACAGAATTTATTCTGAGGATCTCACTCTGGTGTTTCTGAGATATTGTCAAGTATAACATTTATTGTAAGAATTTCATTCTGGTGTTTCTAAGGCATTGTTAAGTATAACATTTATTGTAAGAATTTCATTCTGGTGTTTCTAAGGCATTGTTAAGTATAACATTTATTGTAAGAATTTCAGTGGGTGTTTCTAAGATATTGTGATGTTACAGAATTTATTCGGAGGATCTCACTCTGGTGTTTCTGAGATATTGTCAAGTATAACATTTATTGTAGGAATTTCACTCTGGTGTTTCTAAGGCATTGTTAAGTATAACATTTATTGTAAGAATTTCATTCTGGTGTTTCTAAGGCATTGTTAAGTATAACATTTATTGTAAGAATTTCAGTGGGTGTTTCTAAGATATTGTTATGTTACAGAATTTATTCTGAGGATCTCACTCTGGTGTTTCTGAGATATTGTCAAGTATAACATTTATTGTAGGAATTTCATTCTAGTGTTTCTAAGGCATTGTTAAGCATAACATTTATTGTAAGAATTTTATTCTGGTGTTTCTAAGGCATTGTTAAGTATAACATTTATTGTAAGAATTTCAGTGGGTGTTTCTAAGATATTGTTATGTTACAGAATTTATAACAATTCTGTATAAATTATTAACATTTATAAAACACTCTGGTGTGTCTGAGATATTGTCAAGTATAACATTTATTGTAAGAATTTCACTCTAGTGTTTCTAAGGTATTGTTACGTATAGGATTTATCGTATGTCACTCTAATATTTTTAATGTATTGACATGTAACAACATTTATTATAAAAATTCCATTCTGAAAATTCTAACAGCTTCCTTTGTTAGGTTATTACCCTACATATTGCTATACTATTGTTTACAATCGTTGTCCCACTACCTTTGTCAGCTATCCTTATTGTAATTTTGACTGCTTGAATAGAAATAATTAGTTTTACATGGAATTTCTATCACAGTTTTAATTATGAAAACTATACTTTTAAGGTAGTAGTACGAATACGTTGATTTTGATTAATTCCGTTTTGTGTATAAGGTAATTATATGAGGTCATTCAGATTACCTTAATGTTGAACATGAGATTATTTGGTAAATTTTGACATCAATTTAAGATTATCCAAAGTGCCTTGATTTTAAACTTAAAATTATCCGGTGCATTGTGACGTCGCTTTAAAATTATCCAATGTACCTTGACTTTAAACTTGAGATTATCCACGTTGTTGTGATTTTGTTGAAATTACCCTGAATACTGTGATATTAATTTTCAGATTATCAAAGATAAAGTGAAATTATTATAAAGTTTATCTACTGACCATGACACTGATCCTGAGATTATCCACAAAGAAAGCTTTCGGCTTTCTGTCCGGCATGGCCAGGTGGGTTAAGACGTTCGACTCGTAATCAGAGAGTCGCGGGTACGAATCCCCGTCACACCAAACATGCTCGCCCTTTCAGCCGTACGGGCGTTATAATGTGATGGTCAGTTCTACTATTTGTTGGTAAAAAAGTAGTTCAAGAGTCGACGGTGGCTGGTGATGACTAGCTGTCTTCTCTCTAGTATTACACTGCTATATTAGAGACGCTAACGCAGATAGCCCTTATGTATCTTTGCGCGAAATTTAAAAACAAACAAACCAAGACGGTTAAATGTGTGAATGAAAGGAATGTCCCAGCTGCATACATTATTTGTCTACTATTACATAAAATCTAATATTAAAGACATAATACTGGAACATGTAGTTGATTCATTTAAAACTGGTTTAATGACAAAAACACGTATTGAAACTTAATTTTCAAAAAACATACACACACAAGCAAATATATATATATACATGCATGAGTACATTCAAAGAATAAAGAAAAATATTTATTTTAATATATAATATTTTATACTGCTGATGACCTTTGACACTAAAAATAAAAAGTAAATAATCTAAATGATATTAAGCTAAGTAACCTAAATTTTCTCTTGTCTGGCCCTGTTAAAACAAACAGCCAATAATAATGTTAGTGCTGCCATCTTATGTCACTTAATCACACTTTTGTGGAATATTTTTTTAAGTCTATCGTTTGGTTTGCTTACTTTATCGCGTTTTTTGTTGTTGTTCTTGGATGTGGTAGCTGTTGTCTATGTTATACAGTTCATGACGTTTCTTTGATGTTATTTGGGTTGTTCTTGTCGCTGCTAGATTTTCTGTGTATTGTTTATTACAGTCACAATCTATGGTGTTAACAGCTTTCTTCAGAATTCATTCCTCATATTGCAGACAAAGTTCTACAACATTCACGCTTCTGTTGAACTAAAAGATATTTAATTATTCACAATATGTTCAGGACAACTAACATTCACACTGTACACTGAGGACAACCTCACTTCAACGTTCATGTCTTATTTCGTACACAGGGTTCTTCAACAGTCACACTGTGTGGTATACATAATATTACTTGAGGAATGTCACGTTACGGTTTGGACAAGGTTCATCAACAAACACAATATGTGGTTTACATAATATTAAGGAATGTCACGTTACGGTTTGGACAGGGTTCTTCAAAAATCACATTGTGTGGTATACATAATATTAAAGAATGTCACGTTACGGTTTGGACAGGGTTCTTCAACAATCACACTGTGTGGTATACATAATATTAAGGAATGTCACGTTACGGTTTGGACAGGGTTCTTCAACAATCACACTGTGTGGTATACATAATATTAAGGAATGTCACGTTACGGTTTGGACAGAGTTCTTCAACAATCACATTGTGTGGTATACATAATATTAAAGAATGTCACGTTACGGTTTGGACAGGGTTCTTCAAAAATCACACTGTGTGGTATACATAATATTAAGGAATGTCACGTTACGGTTTGGACAGGGTTCTTCAACAATCACACTGTGTGGTATACATAATATTAAGGAATGTCACGTTACGGTTTGGACAGGGTTCTTCAACAGTCACACTGTGTGGTATACATAATATTAAGGAATGTCACGTTACGGTTTGGACAGGGTTCTTCAACAATCACACTATGTGGTATACATAATATTAAGGAATGTCACGTTACGGTTTGGACGGGGTTCTTCAACAGTCACACTGTGTGGTATACATAATATTAAGGAATGTCACGTTACGGTTTGGACAGGGTTCTTCAACAATTAATCTTTGTGTTGAGGACACAGATATTTCAAACTTCACACTTTATACAGAGAATATATTAGTTCAACTTTCACACGCTATGCTTAAGATAACCTTACTTCAAACTTCACGCTATATACTATAGACAACGTTACTTCAACTTTCACAGTTTATGCTGTGATCAGTGCTTTCCGTCAACATATCGAGAACTGGCGATTTTATGTTAATTAGAATGTCACGTGAGGGTGAATGTATTAAAATTGTCCTTCTTTTCGAATAATCACTGTTTATGTAGAAGTAATCAAGATACATAAGAATCTTTAAATCTTAGACGGATGGCTACTATTTAGGCTAAAGAAAATTCGAGATCTGAGATAGAAAGGGTCTCATAAACAAAACTTAAACCTGTATTATCATGTGCAGTTTCAATTATTATTTTAAACCAATATATTATTTAGTGTTATCTAGCTAGTTTAGATACTTAGGTTTCTTTATCACTTGCTGATTGTTTCGGAAACTTCTTGAGTTCTACCCCGCACACGCGTTCGTTGATCGTTTGTTTGGTTTGTTTTGAATTTCGCGTAGGGCTACACGAGGGCTATCTGCGGTAGCCGTTCCTAATTTAGCTGTGTTAGGCTAGAGGAAAGGCAGCTAGTCATCACCACCCTCTGCCAACTCTTGAGCCACTCTTTTACCAACGAATAGTGGGATTGACAGTCACAATATAACCCCCCACGGCTGAAACGGCGAGCATATTTAGTGTTAGGGGGATTCGAACCCGTGTCCCTCAGATTCCGATGAAGTGCCTTAACCACCTGGCGATGTCGGGCCTGATCGTTTGTTCGTTCGACGCTTTCTTCAAAACTTTTTCTTTCTCAATAATCACTTGTATCGTACAAAGTGAAAGACACATACATTATCAACAATACTACTTTGTTTATAATGTCTACAAAAAAAAACGAGGTTCTTTGAAACATTATTTAGCGTCTAGTTTTAGATTATTTATTACAATTATTTGATAATTTTCCTTCTAGTTTTAGATTATTTATTACAATTATTTGATAATTTTCCTACTAGTTTTAGTTTGTAACCTGTTGTTTTTTAAACTATACAGTTAATTAAAATTTCAAAATAACTGTGAATTATGTGTAATATTGAATGATAAACTGATAAAACATTTAGTTCAATAATTGTGTTAAAAAAAACATTTAACCCTTTAGGAATATTGTAATTGAGTTACATATTAACTATTAACTTAGACAATTAAAGTTTCAAGTGTAGAAAATAATAATACGGATTTCAACCCCTTGTAGAACGTTATGTGATAACGTTGTGTAATTCGTGCACATGTGTGAAAATTTACTTGACGTGGCCTTATTTCTAAGTGGTTGATTTGACCTACCATACTAATTTAGAAATATACACAGTACAAGCAGAGTCACGTGTAGTTTATAATGTGATTAATAAGTGAACAGTTCAATGCAGTTATATCTTTATTTCAGAAGTGGTACATTATGTGTATCCATCGTAGTTAACTTCACAGATCCCTTATATCTACAGTAACAGCAGCCAACATCCTAGACTGATGTCCTTACACATAGAGTAACAGCGGCTAACATCCTAGACCGATGTCCTTACACATACAGTAACAGCAGCCAACATCCTAGACTGATGTCCTTACACATACAGTAGCAGCAGCTAACATCCTAGACTGATGTCCTTACACATACAGTAACAGCAGCCAACATCCAAGACTGATGTCCTTACACATACAGTAACAGCAGCCAACATCGTAGACTGATGTCCTTACACACAGAGTAACAGCAGCTGCGATCGTAGACTGATATCCTTACAAATGTAATATACGTATTTCTGTCAGTATAACAAAATACTGATTTTTGTTAGTTTTATATTCATCCAGTTTTTCTTTAGATTTTTCAGCCCAAACAGCACAATCAACCGGTGTTGAACCCTGAATTTTAGAAGTTTAATATCGTCAACGTACTGTTGTTTCATTTAGTTCAACTAGTCGGTCAAATATTAGTCCCACATAATATTAAAAAGAATACACACTTTCATGTCTCGCGGTGGGCTAACGGGCTTACAACGCTAAAAACATTGGTTTAGCTTCATCGGATTTGCAACGCTATAACCAGGGGTTGGATTCCTCTCAGAAGACACAACAGATAGCCCTCTGTGGCTTTACTATAACAATGAAATTCTTGCTGCGAATAAAATACCTTTATCGTGGCTTTAAGCTAAATACAAACGAAACATAATTAATTATATTCATTACTTTATCAGTAATATTTCGAATACGTAATTATAATAAATGTAATTCTCTAAGTTTAATTAAAATAATAAGTGTCTAATCCGATGTATTGTAATTACCCAAGTATGTGTTTCCTCATAGCAAAAAACACATCGGACTATCCGCTGTGTTTACCGAGGACAATTGAACCCCTCATGTTAGCGTTGTAAATCCGTAAACATGCCACCGTCCCAGCGGGGAACCAATAAATCCGAAATATGTCTAACAAATTTGCGAACCGTGTTCATTAGATGAAACTATCTTATTTTCTATTTATTTGTAACTACTGGGGGGGGGGGGTGTATGTCAAACATACGAGTCGATACCATACGTATCTATATATAGAAATCAAATGAAGGGTTTATTACACTATTATCTATATTACTAGCATTGTCTTATTTAAGTGTTTCAGATTACCAGGTTTGATCAACTAAAATGTAAACGAGTTAATATATGTGTATTTTGTTGTTGTTAATTTGTTATGTTGCTTTCTATGTTATGTTTTTATAAAATAAATGAAGACAATCCGTAGTATTCAATAACCATTTCCCTTTATTAAATAATTAACATAAATACTTTATTACAAATTCTCCTTTTTCGATACAAAAGATTTATGTTTACTGAAAATATATATATGTAAAAATGGCTGGTTTGGGTTGAGAAATTTTTTTTATGTAGAAGAGCGAACAACGTTTCGACCTTCTTCGGTCATCGTGAGGTTCGAAGATTCAAAGTACACAAAAAGTCACCTTCACACGTTTTTTAACACTGCAAATCAAATAAACACAACATAACCATAGAAAATACCCAAATACTAAATAAAGAAACAAACATAAACAAACGCAAAATTAAAGAAGCCTTACTTATACAACAACTTAAACCCAAAATAAACCAATATAAAGGAACGCCTTTATACCTATACTAATAAATATAAGCAAAAATCTAAACACGCCCTCTACATTTCTACACTCAGTTACACAACCTCCTTCACACATGTTCTCAGTTACCTCTTTCTTTCTTTGTGAACCTGACGATGACCAAAGAAGGTGGAAACGTTGTTCGCTCCTCTACATAAAAAAATTTTCTCAACCCAAACCAGCCATTTTTACATATATAAGTATCGGAAAATGTATCGATACAGTCGTATCAGAGCTCCAAAATAGGCTATTCGTATCGAAATTCTGTATTACCACACCTTTAGTGAATACATATAAACAAATTATTAGCCATTAGAGTGTTTGTGTGCGTGTTTTCTGATGGCGAAGCCACATTGGGCTATCTGCTGAGCCCACCGAGGGGAAGCAAATCCCTAATTTTAGCGTTGTAAATCCGTAGATATACCGCTTCACTAGCGTGAGGCTTAACCATTAGAAGTTATTTTTAAATTATTACATTGAACATAGGGCAGTACACAGCCCAACGTTTTCACCTAATTTCGTACCATTTGCTTGTTCATCGTGTAGCGTTACCAATAAAATCAAATGAACTTCGTGGCAGGTATTCCGATTTAACACTTTGCGCCTCAGAAAGAAACTCAAAGCAATAGAGGGCGCTCAGAAGGGACCTTCTCTTCGCCCTAGTGATGAAGTTAAATTTTAGTGGGCTAGTGATTAATAGCTGAACCGAAATAATTTTAAGTATACAAGATTATGCTGCAGGCTGGTGAAAAATGTCCGTTAGTGGTCTACGAGAGGTTAAATATTGACCTTAAATTTAAAAAAAAAAACATCAAGAAGATATAGATCTGTAAATCCAGAAACCTCAGAATTTGCTGTAGGAGGAAACGGGAGAACCCCAAGAAAACCCACTTTCACGAATAAGGGCGCCGAATAATCTACCCTGACCGTGCCCGGAAGGTGCTGAAAAGGAAATAATGGCTACTAAAGCTTTAAGGAAAAACAACACACACGCACAACGGCAAAACATATGAATTAAAGCGACAATGGATCATAAGACTGATCTGAGGCACCAGGAGGATATAGATAGACCGTTCGTGGATATCTGAGTGATCGATTCTATTTGTATCGATGAGTCGGTCTATTTCTGTCTGGGACGACTTGTGTTTTCTTGCGAATCTGGTTTGTATCTTCTCACTGAGCGTATTGTTGATATCTGTTGAGACTGAGGTGTCTGTGGTCTTAACGTACGTGAGTTGAGTCTCTGGCTTATGGCTGTATTCTTCGGATTAGGTCGCTGTTGAAGATTAATGTCAAAGTTGGTCAGAGTATCCTTGTCTTTCTTCACAGACTTGATTGTAGATATGCTGCTGGCAGCAGAAATAATAGGCATCAATAGAGTTGAAAAGCTTACTGGACAAGTGCTGCTCTGATTGACAGACTTGACATGTTGAAGTGTAGTTGGTCGACGCCGGGGACGTTCGGCACTAAAATGAAAATACTGTAGGGTGCATCCGTGGTTGAGTATATAATCAACTACCTGTTTATGCTGAGTCACGATTTTAACAAAATGAGTTGATAGGCCTGTAGTGTTGGAGTGGATTCTGTGGGCTAACGGGATTTCGAGGAAGTGGTTGTTTTCAGAGAATGTTGTATTTCGACTGGATTTATAGAAAGATGAACGTTCTTACTGAATGCAGGCTACTGGATGTTGGTATTTGCATTCCACGGTTTACAGAGGTAAATGTTGAGGGCTGCAGTTGTATACATCCTCGATGAGGGATTCTTGTTTTTCTAGGATCAACTAAGACGTTGGGTTTGTACTGGTCGATGAAAGCAATAATCTGGCGAAGGGACAAGTCCATCAGTAATCCGTAAAGAATTACCAGAGGTATTGATGATGTTGGCCGTAGAAGGAAGATGGTACAACAAAGGTAACATGGCAGCGTTGAATTCACAGATCTGAAGACTTCAGCTACTAGTCAAGGAATGAAACGAAAAACGTTACCAATAATTTAGCAAAACATTTATATATAAATCTGCTGAGTGGTAAGTGCTGCCATCTAGGAATAATATTGTGTACATATACATTTAACTATAACAATTTACTTATAAGTTAAGTTTGTTTTGAATTTCGCGCAAAGCTACAGGACGACTGTCTGCACTATCCGTCCCTAATTTTGCAGTGTAAGACTAGAGGGAAAACAGCAAGTCATCACCACCCATCGCCAACTCTTCGGCTACTCATTTTCCAACAAGTAATAGGATTGACCGTTACATTATAACGCTCCCACGGCTGAAAGGGCGAGCATGTTTGATTTACTTATAAACCAAAACAACATGCTGTCATTTAGTAGAATGAGTTAATAAGTACCTAATTATATTAGTACCAGAGTTTATTTTTAAGTATACAGACACATTTAATAAACCATGGTAATTTTTACCAATATTATTACGTTGTGTTTCTGCTGAACAAAAACTTTATCTCACTTGACTACATACATAATAAAAGCCACTTCATACTAAATTTAATATAAAGCAAAAAGAGAGAGCGTTGTTACATTTTATATTTATATTTAGTTACCTACCGTTGGTAACCTGAAGTTCTAAAAGATACAGGTTCAATAACTGTAACCTGAATTCATTCCATGCCACGTTGCTTGTTTTGATATATCGCACAAAGCTACAGGACGGCTGTCTGCGCTATCCGTCCCTAATTTAGCAGTGTAAGACTAGAGGGAAGGCAGCTAGTCATCACCACCCACCGCCAACTCTTAGGCTACTCTATTAGCAACTAATAATGAGATTGATAGTGACATTATAACGCCCCCATGGCTGAAAGGGTGAGCATGTTTGGTGTGAGAGGGATTCGAACCTGCGACCCTCATATTACATACTGCTGCACATTAAGCGACCACTTCCTTAGTTTATTTGTTCACCATATTGCACATGTTCGTTGATCTATTTTTGTTATTTATTTTTATCTACTTAATATTTCTTTTAACGATTTTTTCTTTCTTTCACAAGATTAAAATATTTTTGATGAGAAAAATGTTATCAAACTTAACAAATTAATTTTACCAAAACCAAAAACCTCTAAACTTATCGCTACGAGTGCCCCTCAGTGGCACAGCGCAATGTCTGTGGACTCACTCTGCTAGAAACCAGGTTTCGATACCCGTAGCAGGCAGAGCACAGATAGAACATTGAATATCTTTGTGCTTGATTCCAAATAATCAATCACTATTAGTAGAAGAGTTATAGAACTCCATTTCCTTAAACCTTGGTCCGGCATGGCTAGGTGGATAAGGCACTTTAATCATAATCCGAGAGTCGCGGGTTCGAATCCCGGACACACCAAACATGCTCGCCCCTTCAACCGTGGAAGCGTTATAACTTGAGAGTCAATCCAATTATTCGTTTGTAAAAAAGTAGACCAAGAGTTAGCGGTGGGTGGTGATTACAAGCTGCTTTCACTCTAGTCTTACACTGCTAAATTAGGGACGGCTAGCGCAGACAGCCCCCGTGTAGCTTTGCGCGAATTTCAAACAAACTAAACTTTAAACCTCTTGTCCCTTAAGGTCTAACGTGGAATTTTGTCTTTACAACTTTGTTTTCGATAAAAGGGTTGGAAATAGAATCCCTTTTCTGTTTCTCTTTCTTATCTCACTTCGCTTGTACAACCTCCCACTACAATCTTATTGTAACATCTAGACAATCTAGTAAAAAGGTTTTAGGCTTAAAGATATCAGCTACAGACGTATGAAATATTACTCCAGTTATTTAGTGAGTTTATTCCAGAAAAAAAAAAAAAACTAGAATATTTGGGCAGTATTTCTAATGTTCCGTTTTGTATTCAACCAGAAAGTCCGATTTGTTTTGTTACTTAGAATTCTTGACTCATTAACCGAAAGAGCTGATCTCTCACTTTTGGTTTGTTTTATGATGTCCGCATCTTTTACATTTTCCGCGTTATAAACGTGTATTTGACAACATTAGCCACACTTGTGACATAATAATTAATGCGTCGAATGTTTCTATTAGATTAGCACATGACTAGTAATATTGTTGTGAAACTAAAGCCCTTTAAATCAAGTATCCTCAATCTCAAGTATAGGCTCTATGTCTTTCATTATTACTATTTTTAACATTAATCTTTGTGTAAAAATAAATTACAATGTTTAGTGAGACCTTGATTAAAGCAAGGTCCAGCATTATATGTAGCATCTGGTTCATATACGTGGTATTGTTACATATAAAAAATTAATTAATATTCTAATTAATTTTACGTGTTTCTCACATCACAAACCAGTAGCTTAGACACTTTTATAATTACAAACCCTACGTTGGTTTTTATGACACAATTTTCCAGAAGGAAGCCAATATTTAGAAACAACAGAGCAAACATGATAATGTTTTAATTTCCCATAATAAGACTTTAATTTTGTCATGTACATAATGTGTAAAAAGTCCATTTTCCCCATGTCTATTATAACGTATAACGTTCGCTTTCCTCACTCACATAACAACAAAAACTTTCATTTTCTTAATGTTTATTATAATATAGAAGCTCACTTGTTTTATAATACAGCCCCCCCCCCTCCAGTACAACGGTAAGTCTATTGATTTACAATGTTAAAATCAGCGATTCAATCCTCTTCTGTAAGCTTAGCAGGAAGCCCAATGTGGCTTTGCTATAAGAAAACACACATTATAACGCAAAATATTCAGTTCCCTCATGACTGTTATAATTTTAAATGTTCAGTTTTTTTTTCATGGTGTGACTAAACTATAACATAAACTTGTGATCTATTTCAGAATAAACTTATCAAAATATGGTTTCGCTGTAAAGCTAGGATTAAAGAACATTGGTTGAGGTTCAGAGAGGTGAACCTCTCATGGTCAGTTCCTTAGTAACTGAGTGATACAGAATTAAATCGTTTCACAATTACTGGATGAACAGTTACCTTTCTTGTTTGCCGCTACGGAGATTACCTAACCACCTATGATAGGCCCGCCATGGCCAAGCGTCTTAAGGCGTGCGACTCGTAATCTGAGGGTCGCGGGTTCACATCCCCGTCACGCCAAACATGCTCACCCTTTCAGCCGTGGGGGCGTTATAATGTGACGGTCAATCCCACTATTCGTTGGTAAAAGAGTAGCCCAAGAGTTGGCGGTCGGTGGTGATTACTAGCTACCTTCCCTCTATTCTTACACTGCTAAATTAGGGACTGCTAGCACAGAATAGCCCTTGAGTAGCTTTATGCGAAATTCAAAAAAGAAACAAACAAACCACCTATGATTATGGAACGTTGTGAACCAATATAAGAATTACACGTGTATTCAGTGTGGTTTTTGAGAAATGGAGATAAAAACAACAACAACAGGCATTTAAAAGAAGAACAAAAGACAGGGTGTGGAAAGAGTGGCCGAGTAAAGTGAGAGAGAAATATGTAACATGTTGCCAGTAAGAATGAAAACTTATTTCCGTATCTCAGAACAGCAGGTATGGGTGTTAACTCTTTCATTGATAAGCAGAGAACATTTCGACCTTCCTAGGTCATCTTCAAGTTAGAACCTATTTCTGTCTTAATGATTATAGGTAGTAAACAGAAAATTATGTCTACATTTGTAATGATAAATTTCTAATAAGAATAAATAAATTTGTACGGAAAGAGCAGTACAGGAATAGCACGATTGGAACAAAGTGTTATCATAAGTAGTCTGCATCGATTTTCAAAACCTCAAATGACCTTTGAATTTTTTTTGTGTTTTTGTCATAGAGACAGGGAATAGTTTGTTGATGTTTTTTGAATTCCGCGCAAAGCTACACGAGAGGTATCTGCGCTAGCCGTTCCTAATTTAGCAGTGTAAGACAAGGGGGAAGGCAGCTAGTCATCACCACTCACTGCCACCTCTTGAGCCACTCTTTTACTAACAAATAGTGGGATTGACCTTTACATTATAACGCCCCCACGGTTTAAAGGGGGAGCATGTTTGATGCAACGAGAATTTGAACCCGCGACCTTCAGATTAAAAGTCGAGCGCTCTACCCACCTGGCCATGCCGGGCCATTTTCTAAAGAAAAAAAAATTAAAATTGTAACCTGGAGTCGGATAGTACTGTAACTTTACAATACAACTGGTTCTTTGTTACCAAGTTCTTCTAAATTTCTTATGAAGAATAGTTCCCCTTTAATGTCGACACCTGCAGATACATCCTCGATATAGGAAGTATACACCGTATAAACACAAAAGTACGATAACATAATTCGGTAATCAGGACGTGAAATGGTGATGCTCTGTCACGTATTCTGTTTATAAACATGTCGAGATACTTCACAATATGATTCTAGGTTCATATATTCTGTTTATAAACATGTTGAGATACTTCACAATATGATTTAGGTTCATATATTCTGTTTATAAACATGTTGAGATACTTCACAATATGATTCTAGGTTCATATATTCTCGGTTAATTGTGTATAAATAACAGGAATCGTAAAACTCCCAAACTTCACAGTATAAATACAAAAATCATACTATGCAAAAAAAACCTATCAGATACGTCATTTCAGCGATACACAAAGAATCTCAAATTCTTTTTTTTTTCTCTATTAAACTTTAGCAACATTTATTTCACCTGATTTATTTTGAATTTCTGTTTTTAAATTATACCCAAAACTTCCATTGGGACGCTTAGCTCTTTAAAGAAGTTTTTTTATAAACAGTTTATAGACCAAATTATTTCTTTGTTACAGGTTACTCTAATGAAGAGTAAATCATATAGAAAGTATAAAATATATAGATCAACGTTACATACAATGACATAGATTAAAGGAACAGTGGAAGTGTAAAATATATACGATCAACGTTACATACAATGACATAGATTAAAGGAACAGTGGAAGTGTAAAATATATACGATCAACGTTACATACAATGACATAGGTTAAAGGAACAGTGGAAGTGTAAAATATATACGATCAACGTTACATACAATGACATAGATTAAAGGAACAGTGGAAGTGTAAAATATATACGATCAACGTTACATACAATGACATAGATTAAAGGAACAGTGGAAGTGTAAAATATATATGATCAACGTTACATACAATGACATAGATTAAAGGAACAGTGGAAGTGTAAAATATATACGATCAACGTTACATACAATGACATAGATTAAAGGAACAGTGGAAGTGTAAAATATATACGATCAACGTTACATACAATGACATAGATTAATGGAACAGTGGAAGTGTAAAATATATACGATCAACGTTACATACAATGACATAGATTAAAGGAACAGTGGTATGATTCTGTGTTTAACTGTAAGGTGAGAAAACAAGACAATGGGTAAGTACATGAAATATTTAAGATATTTAGGCACCTATTTACTTGGGTGATCAACTGATAGTTTGTTATATACGATTACTTTTGTTATCTTCTAGCAGGTTACATCATAAAATAACTACTGTTAGTTATTAAGCACATGAGAGATATCTCTGTTTTGCCCACCATAGGTATAAAAACCAGGTTTCCAGCGGTGTAACTCCGTAGATGTGCCATTCGGGAGCACAAAATAACAGTGTGGTGACAATATAAATCTCTCCTGTATTGAATGGTACAAAAACAATAGGTATTTTGAGGATTAAGGCTTTGTAGCATGGTATTCTGAATAGGAAATTCGTATTGGAAATTACGAAAGATTCTCATGAGAGGCATCGTCCAGAAACGTATGTGGATTAGCAGGTGGCAATAACCAGTTACGTGTCATACGAACTAATTTACTGATCAAAGATGTTGAACTAAATGTAGCAAAGTTTGTGTGAAAAAAACCCAGAAAGATGCTGAACTTACATGATTACTGACATGAAACCATCATTCCAACCGCTCTATTTGTGTCTAACTAAAAACCTTATCCCAGAATCTCCCATTCCCCTCAAATAAACGCAGATGTATCAGTGGCGAAGTATTTTGTGGTCTGGAATCTCCGGTAAACCACGTCTTACTCCAGTTTTCTTCATTGAACACAGAGTCTGGAACGTGCCTTAAACTCCACGACTGATGCAGTTCGTGAAAGATTTGTAGCTTCTGTTGTATCAAACATTTCTTTAAATACGTCTCGACTTGTTTTATGAGTTCAATGAATGATAAGTCGTAAACAATTCGAGAACATTAATATGACAATAGAAGACAAATATTCCGTATCAGTTTTGTTTTTAATCTCTATGTATAACAGTGTATAGATGTATTAATAGTGGAATATCCTTGGAATGACCCAAACTGTTAATGACCACGGATTAACAATACGTGTAAGGATTATGGATTAATAATATGTTCAATGATTACAAATTAATAAATATGTTCAAAGATTAAAGATTAACAATATGTACAAAGATTAAGGATTAACAGTGTGTACAGAGATTAAGGATTAAGAATATGTACAGAGATTAAGGATTAACAGTATGTACATAGATTAGAGATTAACAATATGTACTCAGATTAAGGATTAACAGTATTGCACAGATTAAAGATTAACAGTAGGGACATAGATTAAAGACTAACGATATGTATATAGATTAAGGATTAATAGTATGTGTTCAGATTAAGGATTAACAGTATGTACACAGATTAAGGATTAACAATATGTACATAGATTAAGGATTAACAGTATTACACAGATTAAAGATTAACAATATGTGTATAGATTAAGGATTAACAATATGTACACAGATTAAAGATTAACAGTATGTGCTCAGATTAAGGATTAACAATATTTATAGAGATTGAGGATTAACAAATGTACACAGATTAAGGATTAATGACATGTTCAAGGATTAAGGATTAATAAATATATTCAAGAATTAAGAATAAACAATATGTTTGTAGTTAACATTTTTGTTTGTTTGCTTCGGAAATTCGCATATAGCTACATGAGACCATTCTTAATTTAAAACTGACATATAAGATATTATTCAACAACACTCACCGTCTACAACTAGACTACTCTAATCTTATAATTGGAATCTGATCCTAACTTTTATATTGCACTAAAGGCCGGAAAATGTAAAATGTAATTTTTGGAAACGAGATACGAACCTTGGACCCGTGGTTTCACATTTAAGCATGGCAATCGCCAAGCGTCGCCCAGCCCAACATTTCTTTTAATTATTAAAGAACAGAACAACTCCCAATACTCAGTAGATAGTGTAAAATAGAAAAGTTAAACATCGAGTAGACACTACTTAACTAACCAACGAACTATATCTCATGTAAACAGCTTTATTTGAGTTTCACAGGATGGAACTGGACAAAACAAAATCTAAACTACAACTTTTATAACAGTGTTGTTCTAACGATTCTTAGCTGTTTCTTCCCACAATTTTTGTGCATCAACATAGAATTAAGTCAGTTTGAAACCCAATACATGGATGTGAAAATGAACACCTACACTGTTTAAAACAATAACTTCATCCACTTCGTTACAGTATTTATCCCAGAACAATAAAGCGTTAGGTTCGAACAATGGCCTAAATTATTCGCAGAACAGGGTGCCATCTAGAAGTTTATTCCTGTTTATGAAAATTTCTGAATTTTTCTACTCTATATTTTAACCCGTTACTCACGATTTTATGTCCCCCGTGAGTCAGCGATAAATTTATGGACTTACAACGCAAAAATCCGTGGTTCGATTATTAGTATTGACAGGTTACGTATAGCTCATTGTTCAGGTTTGTACTCAAAGTCCCCCAGTGGCAGAGCGGTATCTCTGCGGACCTAGAACGTTAGAATCCTTGTTTCAATATCCGTGGGCCCGGCATGGCCAAGCGCGTTAAGGCGTGCAACTCGTAATCTGAGGGTCGCGGGTTCGCATCCGCGTCGCGCCAAACATGCTCGCCCTCCCAGCCGTGGGGGCGTTATAATGTGACGGTCATTCCCACTATTCATTGGTAAAATAGTAGCCCAAGAGTCGGCGGTGGGTGGTAATGACTAGCTACCTTCCCTCTAGTCTTACACTGCAAAATTAGGGACGGCTAGCACAGATAGCCCTCGAGTAACTTTATGCGAAATTCCAAAACAAACAAACAAACAAACAATCAATATCCGTGGTGGGCAGAGCACGAATAGCCCATTGTGTATGTTTGTGCTTAACTACAAAAAACAACTTGTACTCAGAAAAGTAACCAGGGAATGTCGTTAATACTCCACAATGAATGTGTGTTTGTGTATTTTCTTATAGCAAAGCATCATCGGGGAATACGCAAATAAAAGGGGATATATATATATCACTGAAAAAATATATTAGTTTTGATTATTAATTATACTACATGAATAAATTATGTTAATTTTGAGTTGATATTTGTCGTTGCATTTTCTTATAGCAAAGCCACATTGGGCTATCTGCTGAGCCCACCAAGGGGAATCGAACCCCTGATTTTAGCGTTGTAAATCCGTAGACTTACCGCTGTACTAGCGGGGGGCCCACAATAACTACACGAACGTTTATCGCTGAATTACACTAATTCATTTGCTTTCACGAACCGCTTTCTTTGCTTTAAAACTTAGCGCTTTACAATAAAAAATAATAATAATAGAACATCGCTACCGACGAGCTCCTTTCACCTTCGCAGTAATAATATACGATACGTGGACAAAGGAAATAATTACTGTATCTGGCCTCATCTTCAAAAACCTTTAAAGTCAGATAACAGACACGGAGAATGACAAGTGGTAAATTTTTATACATGTTTTTAACAAATACGTGATCGTTTTCTTTATTTCTACCTCACTAGTCAAATTAATCATAACAGTTACGTAACCTGAACTCAGGTTTCCTTCTCTCTTTCTTTAATTCTTCTGGCTTTCTTCGATTATAATTCTATCTTTCTCTTCCGGAAAACAAACCCTGAATTGAACCCCTGATTTTAACGTTTATGAAGAAAAAAATATTCTAAACCTCGTAAAGTGCGAGAATGCATTAAAAACATTCTATTGTTTTCACCATGGCAGTTAGTGTAACAATATCATTAAAAACATTCTATTGTTTTCACCATGGCAGTTAGTGTAACAATATCATTAAAAACATTCTATTGTTTTCACCATGGCAGTTAGTGTAACAATATCATTAAAAACATTCTATTGTTTTCACCATGGCAGTTAGTGTAACAATATCATTAAAAACATTCTATTGTTTTCACCATGGCAGTTAGTGTAACAATATCAGAAACACACCTTAGAAACAACGCACTGTTTCGTGTAATTTGTTTCTTCTCTGTGCCTGAAATGAGCATTAACTGTTTGATATCACGCATGTCTGGTGTGTTAGAAAGACAGCGACACGTGTTCGCGTCACGGTTGAACGTTTTTAAATACGCCAAGTGATTCGGCTTAAAATTCTTATTCGAGAAATTACAAATGCACACGTATTCAACCATGTATTTTTTGTCATTATAGTTTTCGTGTTGTTATAATGTTTTTTTTCTATAACTAAAATTATTTTGATTACGTTCCTACAATAACTTGAAATAGACGAGTGCACAAAATATATTAGAAGAAAATATAGGATAAAAACAACTTTCATTCATAAACGTCAACATGCGTTCTTGAAGAAGAGAGTTTTATTGCAACGTAAGCGACTTCTCCATTGATACGTTTATTGTAGCGTAAGCGGCTTCCGCATAGATGAGTTTTATTGTCATGTAAGCGACTTATCTATAGATGAGTTTTATTGTGACGTAAGCGACTTCTCCATAGATGAGTTTTATTGTAATGCAAGCGACTTCTCCATAGATGAGTTTTATTGTAACGTAAGCGACTTTTCCATAGGTAATCAGATTTGTTGCACTTAAGTTATTAAATATAAAATCCTGAAAGACTTAGCTGAACATTAATGCCTGTTTATATATGCAAAAACGGCTCGTTTGGGTTGAGAAAATATTTTACGTAGAAGGTCGAAACATTGTTCACTCCTCTAAGTAAAAAAGTTTCTCAACCCAAATGAGCCGTTTTTACATATATATTTCTCTACAAGTGGGTTTTCTCGACATCACTGATTAATACCTGTTTGTTCAGATGATAAAAGTTCAAATGGTTACGATCACTGGGTTTGTTCAAAGAAACGTAAACAACCATTAGAAACCAACAGACAATTGATACACATGTCGTATCTTTCCTTCTTTGGCTTGTTCATGATAAAGCTACTAAGCGTTGTCCCTAAATTTTAACTGTGATCAGATAGAGAAAGCAACCGGTTGACATCACCGACCACCACCTCTCGGGCTACTTACTCTCTGACCAACGAATTGTGGTGCAGGTCGACACAATGTAACCTCCCGTAGCTAAAAGACGCAAATATGTTCTTTGCGAAATTTGATCCCACGTCACAGATTAACAGATTACAAATCGATAGCCCTAACCACCAGGTAACTTAAAACATATTATGAGTCAAGAGCCCTAAAAAATGAGTCACATCAGACAAATTATAAGTCTAGATCCCTAACCACAAAGTCATGTCGGGCCTACGTGTCCAAAAAAAAAAAGTTTTATACAACTTAGTACATGCTTAGTGATGTAACTGGTATGAATAACATACGTAATATAAAACAAGCTAAAACTAGAGATTCGGCAAAATTATGAAAATATTTTAATTATAGCAGAAGTCACGGCTCGATCCCTGCGACGAACACAGGGTAGATAAGCAATTATGTGTAACTTTGTTCCAAACAAAAAACAAACAACAGACTATTGAAAGGTCAGTGGTTTATAGTATATGTTCTTTAACGAAGATTTTCAAACTCAGATATCTATGTTTAATTTTATTTTTTTTTTACTTTAACTACGCAGTAAATTAGAACTGAAAATTTAACCAAACAATGAAATTGAGAGATTAAATTATATGCAGAAATTGCAAGTTTAATACTCGCGGTGGTTAAAGCACAAATAGGCCATCGTGTAGTTCAGCGTTTAACAACAAACAACAATAACAAAATCATTTTTTGACTGATTTAGCAGAACTCTCGTACCACGATACTTAAATCCTCAACAGAAATCTGCATGACATTGGAGTTTTACGTCCAAACAATCTGAGAGACCGTCGCTTTATACGGCGCCATTCCGAAGGCCAGCGAGCTCTCTTATTCGTTCATTTTAAATCAATACGTTCACGCTTATATTTACTCTTATTTCCGCTACTGTTTTTTTTTCCTTGTGACAGTGCGTACGTTCCAGTCTTGAAAAAGCACGGACCACTAGCTTTCTTCGTTTTCCGCCTGGGTGCGCAATGGTACCACTCTTCTCTAGATGACCGTGCCAGTAGATTTCAGGATGACCCACATGCTAAACGACTAACAGGGATATCATTATGTTGCTAAGTTCTAAGATTGACCATAAAAATAGTTCGTATATAAAGCTATCAACGGTTGTTGCCTCGTCCTTCCTAAAGTCATGGAGCCGACATTTCAGGTAAGCCTTTTTTTGTGAAGAGATTTGAATACACATTTAGGAAACACATTCTGATGTGATATTTGAAGCTGGAGGGCTAAGTGGTAATGCTTTGATAAATATCTATTTACATCCATCCTTCTCTTTTCACACTTTAATATAAAGAGAGTTTAAGACACCTTCGCTTTTCCAGTTCGATTTCATTCTCGATCCGGCCGGGCATGGCCAGGTAGATAAGGCACTCGTATCGTAATCCGTGGGGGCGTTATAATGTGACGATCAATCCCACTATTCGTTGGTAAAAGAATAGCCCAAGAATTGGCGATGGGTGGTGATGACTAGCTGCCTTCCCTCTAGTCTTGCACTGCAAAATTAGAGACGGCTAGTGCAGATAGCTCTCATATAGCTTTGCGCGAAATTCAAATAAACAAACAAACATTCTAGATTCTCTTCATTGTAAAAATGAGATATTATATAATTATTTGGTTCATATTCCTTGTCATGAACCAAGTTCTCAGCTGCTCGTGCAGGTGGTTCTGTTACTCATAAACAGCTGGATGTATATCGTGATGTACATAATTATACTCAGTTTACAGATACTGCACTTGAAACAATTCCACGTAATAATATAACATCCATTCTCATCTATACCACTCTTTTCATATAATTACCGACAACTGTTTGTCTTAACGTAAAGTTTCACAATGGTGTATTTGTACTCTGTTCAAGATAGGAATTAAACCTTTAATTTTAATAAGATTTCGAGTTTACTGCCACCTCGTGAACACGGGAGGAGATTACTGTAGGTAGATTAGTTTACAAGACTAACCTAACTATTAGCGAAATATACATACTCCAAAAATGGTTTGATAATATCTTTATACAGATGTACTGCTACTTTAAATGTAATTCAGAAAAGACAATAACAATGAATATTCCATGATGTAATATCAGTCCGTTATTTTATTCCTGTAAAAATACTTCAAGTGTTTCTGAACGTTTATATGAAATAATTGTATAAACTTGTGCACCGTTTAGTCGAATCGTGTAAAATTCAGTATAAATAATTCTATGTATATACGTTCCAGTTATAACAATAACGGTGGAACTTTTGTTTTGATAAAACAAGTTTATCGACTTCGTGTCGATTTGGTTCATTTACGAGAATACCGCTCTATCCGTGACATAAAATCATTAAATCAAAATTCGATCACACAAGAAATATGAATTTAAATATATCTTTTTTTTTTGTCATTGAAGAAGGCACTGACCTTTCGTGTTGGTGTTTTAAAATGGTTCCTTGGTCTTGTTTGTTTTTTGAATTTCGCACAAAGCTACTCGAGGGCTATCTGTGATAGCAATCCCTAATTTAGCAGTGTAAGACTAGAGAGAAGGTAGCTAGTAATCACCACCCACCGCCAACTCTTGGGCTACTCTTTTACCAACGAATAGTGGGATTGACCGTCACATTATAACGCCCCCACGGCTGAAAGGGCGAGCATTTGGCGCGATGGGGATGCGAACCCGCGACCCTCAGATTACGAGTTGCACGCCTTAACACGCTTGGCCAAAACTCAGAGTCATCTAATATTATAAATCCAACAAACTTATCCACTTTTTTGTACACATCTAAATCCTAGGAAACGTTAATTCAAAATGACAATAAACACCAACAAAAATTGAAAATACAAAACGTTTAATTACAATGATAATAAACTTTAAAGCTCTGATCCTGTATTAAATTATATGTAATTAATACAGTACTCTGAGAAATAAATATACAACCCGAAACTAAGTTTCGTAAGAAGCCAAAATTTTTACTTCATTTCTCTTTTTATTTGTTAAACAACAACGAAATGTATTTGCACGTCTTGTTTTGTATAGCTTCTCATTCTTGCCGTTGTGGTTGTCATGGTAACAGGAGTCAAAGAAGCAGACGACGAAAACTATCAGAACACTGGTCTTCATGCCGAAGATCTAAAATCATCAGCTACTGGTTATGGTGGTGGTGGAGGGAACGGAGGTTATTTTCAGTAAGTAAATATTTGAGTACAAAATAACAAATCTCTGAAACAAAATATAAAGATTTGTCTCTAATTGTCTGTAAATATTACAATTTTTTTTCGCGTTAACAAAGGTTACAACGTTCGTTCAACATTTTAGGAATTAATGTTTTTGTCCCTAAATAATTATCGGGACTAGAGAAAAACAACAACAAAAGTTCATTGAGTGAGATATATTCTGACCATGTTCGAATTCCAGTCGATTAGAGATTTTTCGTATCAGCGGCAAATTACCTAGGAGAAGCCCCACAGCCACTTCTTAACTTTAACTTGTTACCGTCTTCAGTCATAGCTTAACTTTTAGATGTCACTGTCTCGTCATCAGTTAGTGGTAAATTTACAGAATTACTGTGGTAAAAATCGAGGATTCCATTCCAATGATAGGTAGAGATAGACTACTGTGTAGCTTTGCGCCAAAACAACAAATTCTGTTACCAGTCTTGTCATTAATAGAATTATTATTAGTAGATCAAAGACACTTTCAGTATGTTTAATACAGAGTGATCTATTACGTAGATCAAAATGTTTGAAAACTATGAGATATTTGGATTAAATTCATTACTGGCAGTATTGTCCAGTTAGGATCGAATGTTGAATGATTATGATTTGTGGTTCAAGAAAACCCGCGCAAGACGTATAAAAAAGTAACCGTGTGATTGGCTCCTATACATTCAAGGTTACGGACCTACTGACCTGATGAAGACTTACTTTTCTTGGTATTGTCGGATTTCACCTTTCATATACGTCGAGTTACGGTGCTGGAATCACATTTTCGCGAGTTGTATTTCAATGCTTTATAAATACTAGTTACCCAAAGTAATGCAGACGTTTATGCGCAATCAATCTTAAAACAAAGAAAAAAATACTACGTAACAAGGCGTTGTCAGTTGGTGAAGTTACAACACTTAATAATTTAGTGTACAAATCAGTGATGTCGAGAAAACCCACTTGTAGAGAAATAGATATGTAAAAACGGCTCATTTGGGTTGAGAAAATATTTTAGGTAGAGGAGCGAACAATGTTTCGACCTTCTTCGGTCATCGTCAAGTTCACAAAGAAAGAAAGAGGTAACTAACCGGAAGCTGACCACATGTTTGAAAGGGGTGTAACAAAACAAAACAAAAACTCAAAATACTAAGAAACCAAATAAACAAAGCCATAAAACTATGCTCACAAAATAAAATTAACGATGAATTAGACAAAATAAAACAATACTTCATCAACATCAATAAGTTTCCTCCACAAACCGTAGAAAACATTATACGCACACACCTAGACAGAAAGCAAAATCAACCAACAAAAGCAAATATATCTCACGAATCAAAAAATCACGAAACCATATACTGCTGTATACCATATATTCCCGACATCAGCAGAAAAATAACCAACATTTGGCAAAAACTAGTAACAAAATATGGCATTCCGGTTAATACCAAATTTGTTCAAAAACCAGGCACAAAACTTAGGTCTATACTATGTAAAAACTAAACTGACAAACACCACACCAACATTATTTACAAAATACAATGTGATAACTGCCACGACTTCCATATTGGAGAAACATGTAGATAAGTGGAAACCAGATTCAAAGAACATAAAAAAGTCATCTTCACACGTTTTCGAATACTGCCAATCAAATAAACACAACATAACCATAGAAAACACTCAAATAGTAAATAAAGAAACAAACATAAACAGACGCAAAATTTAAGAAGCCTTACTTATACAACAACTCAAGCCCAAAGTAAACCAATACAAAGGAACACCTTTATACCTATATTAAAAATAAAATAATAAATAATATAAAATTATATATTCAAACATCTAACAATGACCTCTACATTCCGAAACTCAGTTACACAACCCCTTTTAAACATGTGGTCAGCTTCCGGTCAGTTACCTCTTTCTTTCTTTGTGAACCTGACGATGACCGAAGAAGATCGAAACATTGTTCGCTCCTCTACGTAAAATATTTTCTCAACCCAAACGAGCCGTTTTTACATATATAGTATTTAGTGTACTGTAATTTTCACGGCGGGATTTACGCCCCTTTAAACCTAACTTCGAGATAAAACCACGTCTTCGGTTGCTGAACAACAACTGTAACAGCCCGAGTGCAGTGCAGTGCAGCTGTGCAAAGACTGAACGCAGAAACATTTTCTATATTAAAACCTTAATGTTTTTGCTATATTCATTACACACCAAGCGTTCAGTCAGGCATTGCCTACATGTTTCTGTTGGACTTTATTAAAGTGTCGTTTTTTAACACGATTTGGTTTTATCATCAACACATAAGAAAAACGAACGTTTAAACCACTACGTCATCTTTAAAACAAAACAGGCTCGACATTATTTCTCTACTCATGCATAACTGAATTTCTGGATCTTTACAAGTTTGTTCTTCAGGTTGAGCTGTACGAAGAACGCCAGTGATAGATAAGTCTATTTTGACATTATTTTGGTACACTGTTGCTCCATTTTTTATATAAAAATAAAAGACAGTTAAAAACGCTTTAAAACCTGTTATTTTACGTCACTTCCTACACTGATGGTTTGTGAAACAAGTAAAGATAAGAATTACATTACTTCTCCAAATCTATACTCTCACACATGATTATACGCGATCTGTTTAATTACCTTGTGAAAACCACTGTTGTTGTAGTTTTATGAAATACATTTTAATGTGACTTGATATTGTTTTTCACTGCCACCGCTAGGACTATAATGACACACATAAGACTATCTAACATCCAAACTAATAAACGCAAATATTTCTGATTACAGCCTGAACCTCAAAAAATCCTTATTATTACATTATGTAACACAAATTTTGTTCCTGGATAGTATGTGTTATTTCTTCCATGTAACACAAATTTTGTTCCTGGATAGTATGTGTTATTTCTTAATTGCTTATGTTGTAAAAGTGCAGAAAATGGCCATTATTCCCTTCAAACTTTGTTTTTGTGACCTGGATAATGAAATTTAGAAATTAACCTATTTTCTATGTAAAAACGGGCAAATTTGCACATTTTCATTTACATAAGGTCTGAATAAAACAAACGTATGAATCAAGATTTACATGTATTTATACTAATGTTATACAAAAATATTTAGAAGTGACTAGTTTTCGAGATTTGCGACTGTAATGTAAATCACTTTCACGTATCAGCCCCCAAATTTGGTCTCCCATTTCGTTATACGCTCCCAAGTTTCTCTTCAAAGTTTGAAGAGAAAAATAGGTCTTTTCCACTCACTTTAGGCATAAGCAACTGGGAAATTACACTTTCTGCCCAGGAACAAGAAAAAGAAAAATTTTGTTACATAGTGTAATCTGTTTATTTCCGTGACGGTACTTTTGTATATCTCCTCGCCTATTCAGCTGCTAAGCCTAGTTATGTTTCTAAAGTTCATGTAGTAAATACGGGTAAACTTGTTGCTACAATTTCTGCTTTCTTGCTTACATTTGCGCTATTTTACCGATTGTTAGGTTTTAAATGACTGAAGTTACTGTCTTACATTTTACCTATTTAAATTATTACAGAATTATTTTATATTTACAAGCTCAATGGTTCTCACATCAAGTAAAATAAATGAATTTCGAAGTAACATCAGTCTGACTGAGAGCACAAACCATAGTTACAAATACGGTAAGATATATTTTTGGTAATTTATTGCCCGTAAACGGAATCAACATTGGCGCTTGGATTTAAAGTCGCTTTCCTTAGTCACCAGATTACCTGGCAGTTTAGTCACCAATTCAGCAACCATTGTCTTTATAGTCACATGAGAATTGTACCTAACCTCAATTTTTCTCATTCTTAAAAATGTAAATCCTTTTGTATTTTCAAACGACTAAATATCTCGCCTTTCCTTAAAGGTCTCTTTTAAACAAGCAGTTCCTTCTGAGGCATTTAAAATGTGTATCTTTATCTTTAATACTTAATTTTCAAACGGTAGAAACTACTATATTTTCTTCAACGCTTCCACCTTTTAAACTACTTTTCGACTTTAAAAA